>NW_020202720.1:7100-14044 GCF_001531365.2 Cynara cardunculus var. scolymus
AACGAGGTATTACCCATGTTCGCCATTGAAATTTGAAGGAAAAATAAGAACAAGATGAAATTGATTCAACAGTGAGTGAAACAGGGTAATCTGAAGAAATTGGTGTTCTTGGAATCATAGATTAATACCAAAAGTAGAATTAATTGAATTAGAATTCAAAACCTGCTCTGATACCAATTGTTGGATCTGAATTCAACTTTGGTATTGATCTAATACTCTAAATAAGCTCTAAAACAATTGAAGTGCAACGGAAATATTAATAAGAGCAAAGCAGAGTAAGTAAGTGATTAGAAATTCTAAACACACTAGGAACACACAGTCACAACGAAGAAGATGAATGCAAGAAGATTGCTCCAAAGGTTTTTCAATTGAAAATTTTGACAATTACAATACTGGAAGCACACAGTTTACAAAGGCCCTATCCGCTATTTATACWAGTTCCTAACGACCTTAGAGACTAGATCTTGACACGTGTCTTCATCTTGGTCGTCCAAAGAAAGTCGATTAATTCCTAGTCACGTGAGAAGCACATGCGGCTAACCATCTTTGAAAACTGTTAGAACAGAAACTTCACAGAAGACGAAAACCGCAGACCCTCTGTGAGCCATCTCAGAGGCTCTGCTGTAAATGACTTGCATGTTCTTTTGATCAGAGGACTATTTTCCAGAACCTCTGTGAGACGCATCAGAGGTTCTGCCACTTTTCACTTGTTCGCTCATACGTCTTATGTCGCTAATCCTCTGTTGTCTTCTGTGGAGTTAACCTTCTGTCAAGAATTGTAATATACTTTTTCTATACTTTTACAAGATAAGAATAATGGAGCTAACACTAACACCATTGAAGCTGAAGTAGAATTCCTTCTTTAGAATGAAAATGCCAAGGTCGCTGATCTTGTTGTCCCTCTACCTTCCACCTCTACATTTGCCAATGTGGTGATGAGGAAGAGGTCGATGAAAATGAGGATGATGAGGATCCCAAGATCCCTGACTTAGAAGCTGATTTTAGAGGCAATGACGATGATGATGATGACTATGATTTTTCCATCCAACTCATCCCCAGACAGCCTGCTAAAGGAATCTCCTTTCGAGAATCTTCATCCCAGGGGTGTTCAGTCTTCCAGAGGTCACAAATTTGTTAACCGTCTCTACTCCCTCAACCTCTAAAGTTGGACCCTTCAACCCCTTGCCTTTATATTTTCTTTCTCTTCCTCTTACCTTAAACCCCCCAACCACATCTCTCTCTGCAATGGTCTCTCTCAGCCCCTAAACCCAACCTTTTTTCTCTAAAGTTCCTCCAGTCTTCTTGTTTGATTCAATTGATGAAGAAGATGAAGAATACAACCTCGTCGCTAGGAATATGTCTAGACTCCCAGTATGCTCCTAGGTTGAAAAAGTTATGAGGATTGCTCATTTAATAAGTCAGCTCGACCATTCTATACCTGAACGAAAATAATCCCTTAAGGAAGAACAAGAGTTGAAACAACAACTCAAAGATAGTCTAGAGTTAGACAAGGCTCTAGCTGATGAACTATTCAACAAAGTGTCGAAGATCATCGAGGTTCCACCTCTACCATTGATGAACTTCCGAAGAAGAAAGATCCTTTATGGTTTTGAAAAAGGTCTGTCACACAAGAAAAAGCAAGAGAAAAAAAATTCTCAGTCGATGAACTCTTCAAGAACATGAAGAAGCCAGATATCTTGTTGGAATATAATGTTATACTCAAGTCTTGTGCTTAAATTTGTTTTAATGCTTTGTAGTTAGTCTTTACATGCTTTATAATAAAGGGTATAAATAGGATGCCTTGTTAGTTGTAGGTAGTTAATCTTGTAATTCAAATATATTGGGCACTATTCTATGATCAAGAACATTCTGTATTCATTTGACAGTTTTATCAATACACATTCGGTTATTCAAATCCATTCTTGTGTTCTTGAATCTTGATCTAAATTGTTTGTAACTTGAATCTAGGATCTACAATTACTATCATCTCAAATCAGAAATCTTTTTGGATTGAATTTGGAATCGAAAATCTATTTTGAAATCTTGATTTTTTATGTTTGACGGTTCTTGAATATTTCGAAACTGTTTTGTTGATTTTGAACAAATTGGACACTTTTGATATATTTTTGCCAAAATTACATTCACAAAAGTTGTTCTAAATGTATTTTTGAGTCAATCTGTAAAGATCTTAACATCAAAATCTAAGTTTTGTGGATTTTTGTGAAAAATTTCGATGTTTATGTATGTTTGATCTGTATCGCCCATTGAAGACATTCATTGATCGATATTCTCAAGAACATCTCCCATTGAATCTATGTTGATCGACATCACTTGTAGAAGCTTGCTTGGAATTGTCATGGTTTAATCCATGTATGTGACGATCGATATTCAAGGAATCTGGTCAAAGGTTGCACGATATTCTGCTATATCGCCCAAGGTGTAATCCGCTCAAGTGTTGATCGATATTTGAGGATACCACCCAAGAAGTAAGCAATATCCTTTCCTTGTGGTAGTTCAAGAGTTTGGGAATATCTTCTAAGGCTTAATCGATATTTTTTAAATATTGCCCACGTGTTGAGCAATATTCTTCTGGATTTATTAAGGTAGGCTATATCGTCCAAGAGTTGAGCGATATTCGAGTATATCGCCCAAGACGTAAGCGATATCACCCAAGTCTTGTCCGATACTTGAGAACATCGCCCAAGTGTAGGCGATATCCTTTGGTGAGTGATATTCTTCATCAAGCGATAAGTGTCAAGCGGTTTTCTAGTGTGAAATGGCAGCGGGACACTATTATTAAGACAAGTCAAAGTTGATTTTTATCTGAAGGTTCCAAATCAGTTCAATATATTTTTTTGAAATGATCAATTCAAGTCAATTGTCTTCAGTAAAGATGTCAACGGACATGCTAAGCATTCATCTGAATATGAGGTACTCAATTTTTACAATTATGAATTCCTTAATGAAATTGAGTCTATGAATGTTGATTTTAATGTTTTAAAACTAAAGATTAAAGTGAAATAGCTTTAATGTTAAAATTTTGAAGTGAAAATATTGGTTATAAAGGCTTATGTGAAGATCTGGGAAAAGAAAAGGAACAACTTAGATCATAAAGAAAATATCTTAGATCTGATTTAGAAATCAAATTGTTACATTGAAAAAGAATTTGCATGAATTAGAGAGTGAGAAAGTTGAAACCCAGTTGAAATTTGATTTAATTCTCAAAGAAAGAGGTCAATTGTACGACAAAGTCAAACAGTTGGAAGAAATTAATTTCGAAAGAGGACGATTTGAGCAAACTTTGAAGATTTTAACAAACAAAACTAAAGATACGAGGTTTTAGAATCCAAGAATGGGTTTAGGTTTGAATGATATTGATGTTTTAAAAAATGCTCCAAGTTCCTTATATGATTTCAATGATTTGGATCTTCAAAGTTCACAATCAACATGTTCATGAAATCTTTGTTAAATCTGAATTTGAATCACCTACCTCTTCAAAAAGTGATAAGGATAAATCAGATGAAGATGTTTTTGAAACTCGAAATTTTAAAAATGTGCGACTAAAATTTGACGATCTAAACTCAAGTTATAAAACTTGAAAACTTCAGTTTTCTTATTATGAAATTAACTCATTTTATACCATAGAAAATTTAAATTTTTACTCTTCATCAAAATCTGAGTCACAAAACTGAATAAATTTCGATGTCCGATTTTTTTGAAAACATAATGTATGACTCAGATTCTGAATCTGAAAATGAGGTGATTTACGATTCTGATTCGACTGAAAAGGACACTGAGCAAAATGATTGGATTATTCATTCAAATATCGAGTTTGATTCAAATGCTAAAATATCTTATTTAAGAGAAGAAAATTTTTGAGCTTGAAGTTGAGTTAAAATCTGAGAAGATATCCATGGAAAATGCTCAAAATGAATTTCTAAATAAAGTCAATGAGCTTAATCTAGAAATTTCTGAAATGACTATGTGTTTAGTTTGTGAAGATAAATTGCATGAGTCAAATTTACAAAAGATTCATGATCTCGAAAAAGATTTGAACTCTAGCTATGATGAACGAACCAAGCTAATGAGTCAAATCATGAAGCTTGAGGAGGATATCCAAAAGTCTTTAAATTCAGATTGATACTCCAATAAATTCCACTGTTATTGATCAAATCAATTTTGCTGAAAGTACAATTGAGGTTGGAGAGTCTTCAGGTGTTAATTTTAAAAATGATTTTTAGACTTCTCCCAAATCTGATAGAACTTTTCAACTATCAAATCTTTTGTTAATTCAAATTTTTTATCTGTGACAAATATGAGAACTACTGGTTTGAATGGAGAAAGAAAGATAAGTTGTAGAAGAAAAGTGCTAATATTTTTTAAAGTACTTCTTATGTGAAGAGTTCAAATGTTAAGCCTGATAGTTGTAAATGTTTTTCATTTTCTAAAAAAAAATGTAATTTGAGTTCTGATTGGTATAAATCAAAACACTTTACTCATTCAGATATTCTATCTTTAGCACCAAAACATTTGCATTGTAACTACTGTGGTTACAATTCTTTTTCCATCAATGCCAAATGTAAACAGCAGATCAGATCTAAGAAGTTCAAACCTTTATCAACATTTTCATAGAAGACCAAACCTGCTAATGGTTCATGTACTGAAAACAAAAACCTTTCAAACAAAAAAATTTCAAAAGAAAGAAAAACAATATTTTGTTGATGTGAAATTTGTTTGAAAATAGGTTCTAAAGCAAATGTATGAATGGCGCGTTAAAGCTATATCTACTAATCTTTTTTATGCTAACCCAAAAGTACCCAAGTAATTGTTTTTACAGACTTCTAGGTAAATCAATCTAGAACTCCGACTTCAGTGTTTTAGCTTCTAAACACTTCGGTTTAGAACCTGTATTTCATTGTTATGACTTCTGAACAAGACATTTCAGGACTCAAGCTACAACCATCAGTTTCTACACAAGACAGTGTAGAGCCTATAGTACACATTTAGAAATACAAGCTATTGTTGATGACTATGACGATCAACATAATTAAACTGATGTTCAACCTCTACTTGGTACACACAAATAGACAAGAGATCATCCTTTGTACATGTCAAGGGGAGTCTTAAAAAAAGGTTTTAACTGTTAAAATTTGTATGTGAGCTGAATTCAAGGGGAGTATCACAATCATTATTCATTCTCATCTGAATCTTAAAGTATAAATTTCTGAATTTTAATTTTAATATGCATAGAAGAAGGAAAACTTCTGAGTATATTCAAATGTTTTCATGAATGTTCAAACCTCTTCTGAAATCTCAAAGATTTTATGATTCAAGTGTGAATTTTAAATGTTTTTTATTTCAATGTATGTCTGAAACGAGTATTATCTCTGATCAGGTGTATTCTAGGGTTAATACTTGTGTATTTTGTCTTCATGCATAATTCTAACACCTGATTCAGCTTTTCTTCAAATTGTTTTTATCATGTCTCTAGAAATTAAAAATTCATTTTTCGATGATAATACGCTCGTTTGAATTCTTCTTGTTGATTTATGATAAGTCGTTAACTGATTTTTCATTGACAAATATTTCATTATCTTTTGAAAGAAAAATCTGCAAGTTGTTCTTACAGATCTCTGTTCATTTAATTTCTGAATATATGTGCTTTGAATAATTCTTTGAATTCTCAATATCATGTGCTTATCTGAAATAAATCTTTGTTTTTCAACATATGTGATCATATCAAAGTTTGTGAACTTAATTGCATACATCAAAATTGTTTCATTATGCTTATTCAGATATAACCTCTATGGACTATCAGAACCGATAGCCCTACCCAAGAGAACAACTATACTGAGAGGAAAGTTAAAAGGAAAAATGGGTATGTGTGTCGAGCTTAAAATGAAAAAGAGAAGGATAGTAGTTGTGAGCTAAAAGAATTGAATGAGAGTTGTGTACAGAATTAAAAGAATATCAAAATCCTGATCTACCTATTATAATCCAGGAAACCACATAATCTATTAGTTCTCAATTCTTTGGATACTAGTATTGAAAAAGGCAAAACCCAGGCCAACTCTTGTTTGATACCCCACCAACTACTCAGTTATCTCTTAAAAATTAATTTTGTCAATAACACTTGGAGCACGCAACTCATAATCTATTGGTTTCTCATTCGAACATTATCAATATTGAATCAAGAAGGATATATCTGCCCCCTTAAATTTCTTTGATCACATTGAGTCTGATAAATATGTGTAGTCCATGCAGCTTTACCAATTTGAGATTATTTTGAAGCATTTGTTGCTTTATCTTTATACACTGCAAAAACTCTACAAAATATATGGTATTCAGTCACAACATTCATAGATATGCTATTTAAAGCTATTAATGATTAAATTGAAGTCCTGGTAAGATGAACATTAAAAAAATTCATATTCAAAGTGCATTCGTTGCACATAATATATCAGTTATGTTAGCTTTATTCTGAAGCTAATGATAACCTTGAAAAAGTTTTATTAAGCAATCGGGGCCTAGGAGATGAACTGAAGAAGTTTCTGCGCCAAAACGTCAAAAGTCTAGAAGACTACCCTCTGTGCTAAAGAGTCACGAAGACCAGAGCTTCTTTCAAAGACTACAGAGCTTCTGTGGTAACCAGAGCCTCTACAAGGCTCTGTAAAGACCAGAGTTCTCGGACTCTAAGTCCCTTGGACCAGAGCCCCTCTGTGAAGACCAGAGCTTCTGTGAGTGCTCAATGAGCCTTTGGTGATGCTAACAGAGCCTCTGTTATTTTTGACAAGAGACTCTCTGGCTGTGCCGTCCTCTGTTATCTTTTAGATGACTATCTTCAGATTTCTTATTCTGGATAAGGCTATTCCTGTTCTGGATAGCGTCAAACTTATCCAGGTTTCGTGAGTTACTGCCTATAAATAGAGTGTTTCAGATAGAGA
>NW_020202720.1:14269-15752 GCF_001531365.2 Cynara cardunculus var. scolymus
GGGATATAACAAGTGGTATCAGAGCCAAATCGATTTCTTAATCGATACGATCTTTCTGAAGTAGTTCGATTTTCTTGAAACAAACTGTGTCTTGAACGCCTGCTGTTCGACGACTGTGTTGACCGGAAATCTCATCGATTCATCCCTCTTTCTTTACGTTTAATCAAAATCTTTTTAAAGGATTTTGTGTTTTTTTTTTTTTGGATGAAATCAAACCTTTGTTCATTTTCTTAGGTTTATTGAGTTTCTTGGAGTCAGTCGAATTTTTGAACCTTGTTAGAGTCAGATCGACGCTTAAGGCGTTTAACAAGTGTTCTTGATACTAAGCCGAAGGCATTTGGTGTTTTATTTGCCAAAAGTAACACCAATTTCTTGAGTTTTGTTTCATCTTCTTTTTCTTATGGTTTCTGAATCTRTATCWGCTTACTGTTTCTCACGTCTGTTAACACCCAATCCYTTCATGTCTATGGCAGTTTTCATACATGATTCGCCCTTAAAATCTTCAACAACTTTTCTGTYAATTTTATTGACCGGCTGTTTCTTGAAGATAATGTGCTTAAATGTGAAAATCTTCTCTCCAGATCTAATTTCTAATAGTGTTTGTCTTTGCTTGAGTTCTAAAACTTCATTCCTTCTCAACTTGCGGTTCTTTGATAGATTCATTGTCTTAAGACTAATTGCACTGTTSBVTYMTGTAATCCACACAGTTATCTGTCCCTTTAGGGATGAATTTGCTACTTCTGTGTGGAGTAGCTATTCTGTTTTTCATAGTCTGCGTTGGATTGTGAGCAGGTTAAAGCTGCAATATGTGCAATTAGTGGTATTGCAATGTCACTCTGAGTCTGAAATAAGCCAAGGGTTGAAAATGAAGAACACAGAGCTACAATCAGAGGGGAGTTTGAAGTTGCAATCCTGAGCTGTCAAAATATGAGCAAGTGGGTGTGCCGTCATCTCCCTCCGTCTAAACACACTAAAGCTTCTGCCAAGGAAGAAAAGGAGAAAAGATCAGAAGACTTCATGAAGATGCTTGCTTCATAAAACTTTGAGGGGAGAGTGTTAGCTTTATTCTGAAGCTAATGATAACCTTGAAAAAGTTTTATTAAGCAATCGGGGCCTAGAAGATGAAATGAAGAAGTTTCTGCGCCAAAACGTCTAAAGTCTAGAAGACTAGCCTCTGTGCTAAAGAGTCACGAAGATCAGAGCTTCTTTCAAAGACTACAGAGCTTCTTTCAAAGACTACAGAGCTTCTGTGGTAACCAGAGCCTCTGCAAGGCTCTGTAAGGACCAGAGTTCTTGGACTCTAAGTCCCTTGGACCAGAGCCCCTCTGTGAAGACCAGAGCTTTTGTGAGTGCTCACAGAGCCTCTGTTATTTTTGACAAGAGACTCTCTGGCTGTGCCGTCCTCTGTTATCTTTTAGATGACTATCTTCAGATTCCTTATTCTGGATAAGGCTATTCCTGTTCTGGATAGCGTCAAACTTAT
>NW_020202720.1:15972-29537 GCF_001531365.2 Cynara cardunculus var. scolymus
AAAAGAAAAGCAGCCGCTATTTCTCTGTTTAATCTTCTTGTTTACTTTCTCTTACAAACTTCTAGTGTAAATCGTTCTACTGTCAGATCAGGGATATAACAAGTTATATTCACAGGACAATCTATGAATAAAAGATTGAAAACGGATTCATAAGTTGAATCTAGTTTTTTCCAAATCATGTTCTGAAATGAATTTATTCATTATATCCCAAACTTGTGACATTCATTTGTTGGTTTGATGTTTATGTTCTTCATTCACATCATAAGGGGGTTAAGATTTAGACAAAATGAATGCTAGAGATTTTAAAAATGAATGGAAGAATGTTAAGATGATATGGTTAAAGGGAGAAAAGGTGATCACAGAGTTAAGGTTTAAAAGATATGAAAGTTGAATGAAGATTATTTTGTAACACCCTGCAATCCACATTTGCATAAAACCATGTATCTCATATAATAAGAGACACCATATTACACATTCAGTCCAAAAAGTACAAGAAATTACATTATAGAAGTAGCTAACAAAATTTTCCATATCATTCTTATACATCACTTGCATATATAATAAAAATTCAAGATCAACAAATAACAACTCTTCTCCCTAATCCATGTAAGCATATAAGGAAGATCTCAAATTTTCCCCTTTCACTTATCCCTTGATAGTGTGTGACCTGTAATGCACATTTTTTAAACATAAAATGAAGGTTAGACCTTGATGTCTTAGCGAGAAATCTCTTCTTGCAATTACAGGGTCAAAAATCACCAAAATAGGTTATAAAATCATATTTGTACTTATAACAAATATATACAACTTTTTGAATAAACATAATTCAAGTATCGCATTCAAATATCTAATATCTTGAAAGTTATCCCATATTAAAACTTATCACATCAAATAGGGATTTATAGAACTTCCTCGCATCACATAGAGCAAGACCACCCAATTCCTCGAATAACACTGGTGCGAGATTCTCAACTCGTCGCATCACACTATATGAGACCACCTAGAGCCCCTCTGGTCCTTAAGGACCATAACCCCTCTAGTCTATCAACCAGAGCAAAGCCAAACTTAAGACAAGGCCACTTAAAGTTAATCAAAACAAGGTTTCATAAAAAAATCAAGACCAACCAAAGGCCCTCAGGACGACCAGAGCGTTTGGTCCTACTAACAAGAGCCTCTGGTCTAGAACTTCAAATTCAACCAGAAGTTCAAGACAAAGCAGAGCCCCTATGGACCACTTTAATCAATGCAAAAATACATTAAGATAGCCAACTTAAAAGTATAGGCTAACTAGAAACAAGCAAATAAAAAGACATGTCCAACCAGAAATGAGTTATACTTAGAAAAAGTGAACTTTAAATATGACCAGAGGCCTTCTGGTTAAACGTGAAAATCCACCAAAACCCCTCTAGTTTATTTGTCAAAGACAACACACTTAGAAGGAATCCACCCAAAGCCAAAGCCAAAGCCAACCAGAGACATTGTGTGCGGCCATAGCCCCTCTGAGTGAACTATATTTTGGGCTTCTAAGTGTTAATATAAAACAAGATTTGAAAATGGTTTAATCAAAATGGATTAAAGGTTCTTATTACTAAGAGCCCGAATACAGAATTCTAACATAGCTTGGATACAGAGCTAAAACATAGAGCTCGAACAAGTAACTCAACTTCTAAATACAGAGCCTCTACATAGCAGATGTAGAGCCTTTAATATCAAAGACTAAAATACAACCAGAGGCCTTCTGGTTTAACATGAAGACAAACCAGAGCCCTTTTGGTTCTTAAACACTTCTTTTTATCACATCAATAGGATGCAACAACCCTAAGTCCTCGTATCACACAAATATGATAACTTAAGATCATCACCTTATAAGAATGTGATAACAAAACCCATGATCAAACGATCATCATTTCCAGAAATAGATTATGCCACCCTTATTAGAAATGTAGGCAACTCCTTGATATGACACCCTTATTATAACACATCATGATATAATCATGATCAAAACCACCTTTCTTACCAAAACTGGCTTTTCAAAACAGAAACTCAAATAAAGAACCTTATAGTTCTATACCAGATTTACCATCAAGCTCATACATCTTTCAAGAACTTGTTTTATCATCTTCCTACATAAGAACCATATGGTTCCATGTTTCAACACCAAATAAAAATATTGATAACATAAACTCACCTTTTTTCACGTATTTGAAGATGAATTCACACAGCAACAACTTCAAATTAAATCATAGAATAAACTTGTTTCTTTTCTCTCACAGGAAAACAAACAGAAACGTTTTTCTTTCTATCCAAAAACAATAATAAGATAAGATGAGTCTTATCTTTTACTTTTATACCACCATAATTAACTCCTACACTGTGGAGTTTATTATTTTAAAACTCATCATTTCACATTTCCCCATGAGATAAAACAAATATCTCATGTTAGCAATCATAAACTATAAGAGGCGGTGAGAATAGTTTATCACTTAAGCACATTCACAATTAAAGTTGTGATAACCGGATTTTGGTTATCACTCAAGGTAATTAATATGTGATTATTTGAAAAATGATTATTTGACAGCATGATAATTATTATATTTGATCATGCTGGTATGTAAAATTATATGCATAAATGAGTACATGCATAAGTATATATGTATGTGTGAAGATGCATGTGTCTGAATAAAAGTTTCATGAATACATGGTGTATGTATGTATGTGAAGGGGGAGGCTTTAGTAGCCGACTTTCCTGTTAAGGAAAGGTATAAAAGAGGGTCTTACCCTCCATTTTCTTCTTCTTACTGTTTTGTTACTATAAGTGAGCGATTTATTTGAAGAGGATTGATCGGATTGCAAATTCACCAAGATTCAGTTGGTTTTCAAAAAGAAATTCAAGGTGAGTGATTTATCATTTTATTCCAATTATAAAGTAATTCCCTTGGTTTGATTATTACTTGTTTTAACTGGTTTAGCTTTAAACCGGATAAAACATGAGCAATTTAAGGTTAAATGGATTGGTGTATCAATCGGTTTTAGTCTTAAATCGGACAAGGATCGAGCGGTTTACAAGGTGTTGAGCGATTTAAATGTAAACCGCCTGATGTATTGAGCGGGTTAGAACTAAATCGGACAAATGTTTTTGAATTAAGTTGACCGGATTGCTAAATCGGACAAGGGTCGTGTGTTGATTGGATTTGATAAACGGGCCAAAGTTTGATCAGATTATGTGATTTATGAAGTGATGATTCTTTTAATAAGAAACGAGAATTTTTGATGAGGATATAAGGGTGGCATATCAAGGAGAGGTGTACCATGGGATAAGGGTGGCATATCAAGGAGAGGTGTACCATGGGATAAGGGTGGCATATCAAGGANATAAGGGTGGCATATCAAGGAGAGGTGTACCATGGGATAAGGGTGGCATATCAAGGAGAGGTGTACCATGGGATAAGGGTGGCATATCAAGGAGATGTGTACATTTGGATATAAGGGTGGCATTTGTATGTGTGTTATGTACTATAACTGTTATTACTATATCCTTTAAGATTATCGTGGTATGTAATCTTTATTTCTTTGTGATTTAAAGGTTTAGGATCATGGTTCTTACTGGAAATCATAATCTGGATGTTATTAAGGAGGAAGTAACAGGTTTGGCCTGAAACTTTGACTAAGCCTTACTTAATTTGAAAGGTTTAAAGTGGCACTATGATATACCTGGTTAGTACAACCTATTTGGGTTTTGATGTGTTATTTGCAAGCATTTGAATTGGATTGAAAAGTGAAAAGGTACTGGTATCATGTTCTTATTTGTTCATATATTTGTTATATATATGAAGAGTTATTTTTACATAAATGTTTTGGTGGTATTCACCCTGCAATAACATAAAAAAGGGTACTCACTAGACCTTTCGGTCTAACCCTTGTTTTGTAATTTTAAATATGTGTTGCAGAAAATGCAGACGATAAGGGAAAAAGGGAAAATATGATAATTCCCTATGTGTTTATCTGCATGAAGAATTACTGATGATATGTATAGTTTTTGGTAGATGATTCTTGATTAGTACGAGAATTGTATTTTGAATTCTTGGATCATGTATTCTATATTGGTAGATTCTTGTATTAAGGGACCTATGTGGTGTACAAACATGTATTTCTTATGTATGAAGTATGTGTTACATGCAATGTGTGAAATGGGGTGTTACAGAAAGTGGTATCAGAGCCTAAGTTGAAGGGATTTAGGTATTCAACAAGCATGATACCTAGACTTAAATTGTTTTATTGCATGTTAAGGTTCCCGGACATAGTTAGCACCATTGGAAATAAATACGATGAGTTGAAAGAACAGTGTGTAAGGTAAATTTTAATTACATCTGGCCAGTGTAATTATGAATTTACAGGTACATATCTGAACTTGAATACTTCATTATATTTGGGAATGTGAATTCGTGATTATTAACACTAAAATCTGCAGATATCTAACCGAACTCGGAGATTTGAAAGAAAACGGCCCTTCTAGAGTCTGAGGAAAGGGAAGAATCACCTGTTAATCTTCCAACAAGTACTTATGGAAATAAAGGCAGGGGGAGAAGTCAGTCACAGGAAAGGGGTCGGACTGAAGTATACTCTAAACATGAAGAATCCCACTCTGGGAATGTTCAGAAAGATCAGTGCCACACACCGAGTATGTAACCAGAGATATGCTGGCGGATGAAATGGGGAAGTTGCGAGAAACTTTAACATCTATTATGGGAATTCCGGCTAGAGTGAAAACAGAAAGAGTGGAAGTTCATCCCTCTATTCCGGTTACCTATAAGAAAGAAGGAGATATTAAGATGTTTTTAGCATGCAAACTGCCAACTTTCTCTGAAGAGAGGGATCCAGTAAAAGCCATGTGTTGGATCAAGAAAATTGAATCTGTGTTCAACACCATCAGATGTCCAAAAACTGATAAAGTTAGATTTGATGTCTCATTATTAAAGTCAAATGCTCTATTTTGGTGGAAAGTTGAATCATTAGCCAGAACAGATGTCTTTCAGATATTATCCTGGATAGAATTTGTGGATCGATTCAAGAATCAGTTTTGCCCTAAGACAACTGTATGACAAATGGAAGAAGACTTTCTAAAGTTGGAACAGGGAAATGGAATAGTTCGAGAGTACATTGAGAAGTTTATTGAATACTCTCGATTTGATGAACACTATATCTCATCGGAATCCAGGAAGGTGGAAAGATATATCTAGGGGTTGAAACCCTCAATCAGATAATTTATAATTGTTATGAACCCAATAACTTCTCGCTAACTGTGGATGTGGCCGAAGTAACAGAACGAAATAAGAATAGGCAATTAGAGAGAAAAATTATGGACAAAAGAAAATGGGAAGGGCCTTCATCGAAATTTCGAGGGCCAAAAGTAGTAAAATACGATAACATATCCGAATAGAAGATTGGTGAAAAAGTCTATACATAATGCCGATAGGTTCATCAAGGTTAATGTAAGATGGATCCTATGAAATGTTATAAGTGTGGTGAGGCAGGCCATTTGTCAATAAATTCCCCAGCTAACCGAAGGTGTTTAAATTGCAATTCCCCGGATCATATACGACCAAACTATCCGTTGTTGAGAACTCCACAACTAACAATGGGAAGTAATGTGTTGGGTACTCGGGGAAGATATACTGTATCAAGAGGAAGGCGAGGAGGGCAAGGAGGGGCACGGGGACGGTCCTTCCAAATGACAAAGAATGAGGCAGAGGCATCACCGGGTGTAGTAACAGGTACTTTTTTCTGAATTCTATACGTGCTAAGGTGTTATTTGACTCTGGTGCAAACTTTTCATTTGTATCACCATCGTTCACTCAAATTAAATGTTTGAATTATGTGTTATTTGATGAAGAATTAGTAGTTGATACTGCTAATAGTCAGGAAACTGTTACTAGTGTATTCAATAACTGCATTATTAATATTGAGGGTTGTGAGCTACCAATTCGGTTATTTTCTATGCCAATGAATGAATTTGATGTAGTGGTGGGTATGGATTGGTTGGACAAGTATCAGGCTAGTATTGTTTAAAATAAGAAAATGATCAGAATAACTTTGCCAGACCAAGGAAAAGTTATTATTTATGGTGATGATCAGAATGACCATACTAGTATTTTGACTGTGATGAAAGCTCAGAAAAGTATCTAAAAGAAGTGCCAGGGATGTTTCGCATATGTAATTGATGTGAAGAAAGAAAAAGGAAAAAAGGAAGCAATTCCAATTGTTAGTGAATACTCAGAAGTCTTTCCAGAAGATTTGTCTGTGTTGCCACCAGAACAATTTATTGAATTCCGAATTGATCTCATACCAAGGGCTGCACCAGTAGCACCGGCACCATACCGGTTAGCTCCGTCAGAATTAAAGGAACTAGTTACACAATTGAAAGATATGGCTGATAAAGGATTCATTAGACCCAGCACTTCACCTTGGGGTGCTCCCGTCTTATATGTTAAAAAGAAAGATGGATCTATGCGATTGTGTATAGATTATCGTGAATTGAATAAGCTGTTAAGAACAACTATCCTTTGCCAAGGATTGATGATTTGTTCGATCAACTGGTGGGAGCAAGTTATTTCTCCAAGATTGACTTAAGGTCGAGGTATCACCAGTAAAAAGTCATGGAGGAGGACATTGCTACAACAACTTTCCGAACTAGGTATGGGCATCACGAATTCTTAGTTATGGATTTGATGAATAGAGTATGTAAGGAATATCTTGATAAATTCGTTATAATATTTATCGATGATATTCTTATATATTCTAAGACCAAAAAAGAACACGTAGAACATCTTCGTCTGATATTGGAATTGTTGAAAAGAGAAAWGTTGTACGCAAAGTTATCCAAGTGTGAGTTCTGGTTAAGGGAAGTTCAATTCTTGGGTCACGTTATATCTGAAAAAGGGGTGAAGGTAGATCCAGCTAAAATAGAAGCAGTTGAAAAGCGGGAAGCTCCGAAAACTCCTTCTGAAATCCGAAGCTTATTGGGACTGGCAGGTTACTATCGTAAGTTCATTCAGGACTTTTCTAAGATAGCCGTGCCATTAACCAAATTGACTCAAAAAAGCGTCAAATTTTAGTGGGAGGAAGAACAACAAAGGGCTTTCCAACTATTAAAAGATCATCTCTGCAGTGCACCGGTCTTAAACCCTACCTGATGGATCCGCAGATTTTGTGGTATACAGTGATGCTTCAAAGTAGGATTGGGATGTGTTTTGATGCAGAGAGGAAAGGTAATTTCTTATGCATTAAGGCAATTGAAAGATCATGAGAAACAATATCCAAGTCCTGATATGGAATTGGCTGCGGTGGTGTTTGCTTTGAAAATATGGAGGCATTATCTTTTGGGGACAATGTGCCAGATTTATACTGATCATAAGAGTTTGCAACATTTGTTCAGCCAGAAAGAATTGAATATGCGACAGCATCGGTGGATTAAACTTGTTAATGATTATGATTGTGAAATCCTCTATCACCCGGGAAAAGCCAATGTGGTAGCTGACGCTTTGAGCAGAAAAGAAAAGAGTGTGACTATTAAAGCTGTGGCAATGAATATAAGTTTAGTTCTTGATATTCATAGAGAAATTCTGAGATGTCAAAAAAAGGCCATTAAAGATGATCTTGTCAAAACAGAAAGGTTGGGTAGGATAATTTCAACTCTGGAACCAAACAATGAAGGAATTATGTGTTTACAAGAGCGAATCTGGGTACCATGTTTTGGGGATATCCGGAGCATTATACTAAATGAAAGCCATAAGTCCCGATACTCTATTCATCTAGGTACCAATATGATGTACTGAGATTTGAAACCATTTTATTGGTGGCACAAATTAAGAAGGGACATAGCTAGATATGTGGAACAGTGCATAACATGTCTACAGGTAAAGATTGAGCATCAAAACCCGTATGGAAATCTTCAATCTTTGAAGATTCCTGTATGGAAATGGGATCACATTACAATGGATTTCGTCATAAAGTTACCTCGAACTCCAAAGAGGTATGACGCGATCTAGGTAATTGTTGATCGCCTATCTAAATCTGCGCATTTTCAACCTATAAGAGAGAATTACTCTTTAGAAAAGCTGGCACAGGTTTATATCAAAGAAATTATAACCAGACATGGAGTTCCATTATCTATTATCTCTGACAGAGATAGTCGTTTCACTTGAAAGTTCTAGAAAAGTTTGCAAAAAGCTTTGGGGTCTGAAATCCTATTAAACATAGCCTATCATCTGCAAACTGACGGGCAGGGTGAAAGGACTATCCAGACTGTCGAAGATATGTTAAGAAGTTGTATCATTGACTTCGGGGATCATGGGAAGAACATTTACCATTGATAGAGTTTGCATACAATAATAGTTACCATTCCAGCATACAAGCGGCACCGTATGAAGTATTGTATGTTCGTAAATGTCGAACACCGTTATGTTGGAACGAGGTAAGTGAAAGACAGTTGACATGTCCTGAGATTGTTCAAGAGACTTCTAAGAACATTGAACAGATCCGGGAAAGAATTAGAACAGCACAAGACCGCCAGAAAAGTTACGCTGATAATCGTCGAAAGCCGATTGAATTTTGCATAGGTGATTTTATGATGTTGAAAGTTTCACCGTGGAAGGGTGTTATCAGATTTGGAAAGAAGGGTAAGCTTAGTCCGAGGTATGTTGGGCTATTCAGAATATGTAAATGAATTGGGCCAGTAGCATATCAGTTAGAACTACCAGAAGAACTAAGTCTGATCCACAACACCTTTCGTGTATCGAACCCGTGGAAATTTTTAGCAGATCCGAGTCTTGCTGTACCGCTACCAAAGGTTAAACTGGACAGTAAGCTGAATTTTGTAGAAACACCAAAAACTGTGATTGACCGAAAGACCAGGGTGTTAAGAAACAAAGAAATCAATCTAGTTAAAGTACAGTGGAAGTTTCACAAAGGCCAAGAGGCAACTTGGGAATTGGAATTGAAAATGAGATTAGAGTATACATGGCTTTTTGATCAAAGGAATTCCGGGATGGAATTCTTTTGAAGGGTGGATAATGTAATAATCAGATCCTGGTTATCACTCAAGGTAATTAATATGTGATTATTTGAAAATTGATTATGTGACAACATGATAAATGTTATATTTGATCATGCTAGTATGTGAAATTATATGCATAAATAAATACATGCATAAATATATATATGTATGTGTGAAGATGCATGTGTGTGAATAAAAGTCTCATGAATACATGGTGTATGTATGCATGTGAAGGGGGGGAGGCTTTAGTAGCCGACTTTCCTGTTAAGGAAACGTATAAAAGAGGGTCTTACCCTCCTTTTTTTCTTGCTATTTTGTTACTATAAGTGAGCGATTTATTTGAAGAGGATTGATCGGATTGCAATTTCACCAAGATTCAGTTGGATTTCAAAAAGAAATTCAAGGTGAGTGATTTATCATTTTATTCCAATTATAAAGTAATTCCCTTGGTTTGATTATTACTTGTTTTCAAACTTGTTTTAACCTGTTTAGCTTTAAACCGGACAAAATGTGAGAAATTTAAGGTTAAATCGATTGGTGTATCAATCGGTTTTAGTCCTAAATCGAACAAGGATCGAGCGGTTTACAAGGTGTTGAGCGATTTAAAAGTAAACCGCCTGATGTGTTGAGCATAGAACTAAACTGGACATGTCTTAACCGGTTTAGTGATAAATCGGACAAAGGTTTTTGAATTAAGTTGACCGGATTGCTAAATCGGACAAGCTATCTAGATTGCTGAATCGGACAAGGGTCGTGTGTTGACCGAAATTGATAAACCGGCCAAAGTTTGACCGGATTGCTAAATCAGACAAGGGTCATGTGTTGACCGGATTTGATAAACGGGCCAAAGTTTGACCGGATTATGTGATTTATCAAGTGATGATTCTTTTAACAAGAAATGCGAATTTATGATAAAGACAATTTTGAACTGATCATATTCCATGGGAACATTTATGACTACGGTCTGTTTAATATGGAATTATTTTACGAAACGTTTTGATGAGGATATAAGGTGGCATATCAAGAAGTGGTGTACCATGGGATAAGGGTGGCATATCAATGAGAGGTGTACCATGGGATAAGGGTGGCATATCAAGGAGAGGTGTACATTTGGATATAAGGGTGGCATTTGTATGTGTGTTATGTACTATAACTCTTATTATTATATCCTTTAAGATTACTGTGGTCTAGAATCTTTATTTCTATGTGATTTAAAGGTTTAGGATCATTCTTCAAATTGAAAATCATAATCTGGATGTTATGGAGGAGGAAATAACAGGTTTAGCCTGAAACTTTGACTAAGCCTTACTTAATTTGAAAGGTTTAAAAGTGGCACTATGATATACCTGGTTAGTACAACCTATTTGGGTTTTGATTTTTTATTTGCATGCATTGTAATTGGCTTGAAAAGTGAAAAGGTACTGGTATCATGTTCTTTATTTGTTCATATATTTGTTATATATATGAAGAGTTATTTTTACATAAATATTTTGGTGGTATTCACCCTGCAATAACATAAAAAGGGAACTCACTAGACCTTTCGATCTAACCCTTGTTTTGTGATTTTAAATATGTGTTGCAGGAAATGCAGACGGTAAGGGAAAAGGAAAAATATGATAATTCCCTATGTGTTTATCTTCATGAAGAATTGCTGATGATATGTATAGTTTTTGGTAGATGAATCTTGATTAGTACGAGAATTGTATTTTGAATTTTTGGATCATGTATTATGTATTGGTAGATTCTTGTTCTAAGGGACCTATGTAGTGTACAAACATGTATTTCTTATATATGAAGTATGTGTTACATGCAATGTGTGGAATGGGGTGTTACAAAAGCCCCTTAACTTACCATGAACGTAAAAATAAAACCACCCCACCTTTAATATTCAATACCTATTTATCATATATGATAGGTCTCTTTGATAATCAATCTTCAATATACCTCAAGAATTCATGGCAGATCTGGATCTAACAATTAAGAACACGAGAGGAGTTTGAGAGAGAAAGTCAAACATTCAAAGTTTGGTCAAACCTCTATATTACGTATATGATTTTACAATAAGCTTCCTACCTACAATTACAAGAATAACACCCTATTTATAGGGTCAAACATTAAAAGCCTAGTCAAAGTCAAATCTTACATACAAAGTCAAACACGATGTCTATTTTAATTATAAACAATAGTAACTTTCAAGACGAATACAATTTTACATAGACTTTCAGTCCTAACATTCTCCCCTTTTGTATTCAGACTTGAAAGAATTTGCGTGCGTTGAATCTCGTTTGAACTTTGTCTCTTTACGCTCTCTATGACTTCTTCAGAAACATCAAAACAATCTTCACTTGAAATCTTCAGACAATTATTTGTTGAGAAAGATCTTCTAACATTCTCCCCCTCGAATGTAGGACCGCGATGATCTTCTCTTTTTGACAATGTAGATCAGAAACAATAACAAACTTCAGAAACGATCTTCAGTAAACTGTTGTAAAATGGATCTTCACATTCAACATCTCTCAGAAATTTTAGCATCGGAATAATTTTCTGTAATTATCTCTAGTCGCACTTCTTTTGAGTCTTTTGCCAAAATTGAAGTTACTCCCCCTTGATCTTTACATCAGATTCCCCTTATATTGTTCGGAAATGAATATTTCATTCATTATTACATACTCCCCCTTATGATGAAATGAGAATCATTCCATCATACACAAGAATGAATGAAATTCTCCGCGTAAGCCGTCAATTCATGAAATTGTAATTAGATCTTTGCAAATCCACTTATTTAATCTTTTCAGATTAAGGGAATGGGAAGGTAACAACCAATTTCAACGAATGAAATTGTTTTCAATCTTATAAAACGATTGGTCTATGAGTATAACAGATATACTCAGTACAATAGATGTACTGCATATATGAGACTTTTTGATGCTCATCTCACCAGGTCTTCCATTCAATCTATGGTAGCTTAAGAATAGCATATCTATGAATGTTTTGGCAAATTAACATATAAAATGCAAAATATGTGTAGTGTAGAAAGATAAAGAAATGTATGCTTCTGTTTAGGCTCAAAA
Organism: Cynara cardunculus var. scolymus; assembly: GCF_001531365.2. NCBI lineage: Eukaryota > Viridiplantae > Streptophyta > Magnoliopsida > Asterales > Asteraceae > Cynara > Cynara cardunculus. The sequence goes on from NW_020202720.1 coordinate 28,096, forward strand.
AGATAAACCGTGTGGACTACACAAATTTATCACACTCAATATGTGATCAAAAAGACTTGAAGGGGGGACATATATCCTTCTGATTCAATATCAACTTTCTCCGAATGAGAAATTGATAGATGATGAGTTGCGTGTCCTAATTGTTATTGAAACACTTATATGTTGAGAGATAAATGAGTAGCTGGTGGGGTTATGACAAGAATTGGCGTGGGCTTTGCCTTTTTCAATATTAGGCTCGAAAGGATTGAGAACTAATAGATTGTGTGGTATGCCCGGATTATATAAGTTTGGAACAGGATTTTCATATTCTTTTAATCMTGACACAACTCTCATCAATTCTTTTGGCTCACAACAACAACCCCTCTCATTTTCATTTTAGTCTCAGCACACAAACCCTTTTGTATTTAAGCTCACWCAGATATGGTTGTCCTCTTGGGTAGGTTTGTCGGTTTTGACATTCCATAGAGGTATTTCTGATAAGCACTCAGTCCCTCCTAAAATACTGTAAGCTCAGTTGATCACAATGATTGATAAAAATTATTATTGCAAATAAGCACAATGATCAGATAAAAATTGATTTGGCTTTAAGCACAATCAACTATAAAATGATGCGACAAAGATCAAATTATTCGATATGGGAGAGAAATGAATGAAGATATGTAAGAACAAGTTACAGATTCTGGATATTCAAAGAATTATAGAAAGTATATCAATCAAAGTAAAAAAAATTCAGAAAACAAACATTGAATACTAACGAGCGTATTATCACCGAAAATGATTTTCATTACGAGATGTGATGATAACAATTTGAAGAATAGCTGAAACAGGTATTGGAGTTATGTACGACAAGAAATTACACAAGTAAAATCTCAAGAAATACCTGTTCAGAGAATGTACTCGTTTCCAAAAATCTATTTACTTCCAAAAAACATTTATTTAAAACTTCTAGAGACTCCCCCTAGAAAGTTGATTTCAGAAATGTTTCAGTTAAGCTCAAACATTAAAAAAAAAAGGAAACATTTTAAGCTCGGATTCTAAACTGAGTCTTTGGAAGCCTTAGTTGGACAGTGTACAACTCCCCCTACATTAGTGTATCAAAGAAATTATATTTTGATCAGCACAATTTTGACACACGTGCAAAATCAGATCAAACAGATTTTGGTACCCAAACGAACTTGGGTCCTATTTTGTTAGTATCGGATTGGGGTATGTTATAACTTCCAAACCATCTATTCTTATAATATGTAATCTTTTTAGCACTATGAACAAGATGATCAGGAATAAAATATGATATGTACCAGTAATTGTGATCATACCTTGTTGATCCTCTCTCTCAGTGATTTGATGATAATCCCTTTTTCCTTTCGATGTATTTCTGTGTCTGTAATTTCAGTTCCAGCGATCATACACTGAGCTTGTTCAGTGATCGCTGAAGAACTTGT
>NW_020202721.1:0-1832 GCF_001531365.2 Cynara cardunculus var. scolymus
TCGAGAACATGACAAGAATTCTTGAGGAATTTTACTGTATAATCTTTATCACACAGTTGGCTGATGCTAAAAAGATTGTGCTTCAGTCCTTCAACATATGCAACGTGTTTAAAAGTTGTTGTACCATTGGATAATATACCAAAACCTGTAGTATATCCTTTTCCATTTCCACCGAAGGTTACGGAAGGTCCTCTTTCTTCCTTGAAGTGAGACAGAAGAGATATATCTCCAGTCGTATGTCTTGAACATCCACTGTACAGATACCATATGCCTTTGACATCCTGAACATGGAAACAAAATAAGAAATGCTATTGGTACCCAGCTATTTGGATCCAGCTTTGTTAGAGGCTTCATCATCTGATACTGAAGAATCATTATCAGAAGATGGCATATTAAACCTGAAGTGGTTTGAATGGAAAGAGGAATAACCCTTGATACTACCAAGGTAGTTTCAGTGGAAGCCTTCACTGAGTCTGACAAAGAGACTTCAGTGGTTTTCTTCACCTTGACTGCAGGGGCAGTCTTTGTGGATGATTTCACTTTAGTTGATTTCTCAACTTTGGTTACTTTCTTGCTCAAAACTGGTGAACCAGCTTTGGCGGCAGAGGGACACTTGCTGGCAACATGTGTTCTTTCACCACARTGTTTACACTTCCTAAAACTAGAAGTAGCTTTAGGGCCAGGAAGTATCAGACTAGAAGTGGGACCAGCTCCAAGGATTCCCTTCTCATTGGTTCGTGGTGGAACCTTTGAGGGAATGGATTCCTTAGGTGAAAAGTTCACCCTGAGCTGTGACTTAAATTTCTGATGCGATTCAGATTTCCTAGTCCCTGAAGAAGAAGAAGTTTTACAAGTTGAAGGAATAGATTTAGATCTATTTATCTTGTTAGACTTCTTAAGAAGGGATGATGTGATAGTGGATTTACCTTTGTCTTTGCATCCAGAACTCAAAGGAGTTCCTTCAAGATGACTCTCAGTAAAGGAAGAGGACTGAGAGGAGGAAGTGTTAGGAATAGATGAGACAAGAGTACCAAATTTAAGCATGGACCTGTCTTTAACACATTCTTCCTGATCATAGGAGAATCCTAGACCAGTCGTTTTCTTGGTCAGGATCTGAGCGTTAATGATCTCAGAGGCCTTGAGGGAAGCTTTGCACCATCCTTCAATGGTAGCTTTCTCAGCCTTGAGTACAGCGATTGCTCGCTCACGCTCAGCAACAGCTTTGTCATGTTCAACAGTGATGGCTTGGTTTACAATAACCTGATCTTTAAGATTTTCCTCAACAGAGGTCAGTTCTTTGATCTTAGAATGACAATCTTTAATTGCCCATGAAGATCAACGTTAAGCATTTCAGCTTTTGATTTGCCATTGAGGGCATTGTAAAGATCAATCGTCAGCATATCTAGTGCAGAAAGACTAGAAGAAGAAGATGATTCATTCAGGATACATACCTGAGTAATAGAAGATGGCTCACAAGAGGTAGATGCTTTAGAAGATCTTTCGTCGGCAACAATGGCCATCAAGCAGACATAAGCTTTATCTTCTTCGTCTGAAGATGATTCATCAGATGATTCAGCCCAGTCATGCTCTTCAGCAATAAGGCCTTTAGCGTTTCGCTGGTTGTTCTTCATCTTCTTGTATTTCTCCTTCAATTTTAAGTATTTTTCATCTTTGATCCTGAAGGGGGAGGAAGCTTTAGAAGATGGCATCACATTCTTCTTAGATCTGCCTTCACCTGCAAAATGTCTGGGCCGGTGACAGTTGTAGCGAACAGCTGAAGCCTTGTCTATTCTTTCAGACTTTGGCTTCTCCCGGAAGGATAGCTGAGGAGA
>NW_020202721.1:3755-6403 GCF_001531365.2 Cynara cardunculus var. scolymus
TGAAGGTTCTTTGGTGTGAGTGTTGTCTTCTTGATGTATTTCTGTCTCTAATAGATTTAAAATGCAAGTTCTTCAGCGATCACTGAACATACTCAGTGAAGATCGCTGGAACTGAAAATACAGAAACACAAATACAACGTGAAAGAGAAAATAGATTATCATCAAATCACTGAGAGAGAGGATCAACAATTTGTTTGTTTAGTAACAAGAATCTACCCAAGCATCTTCCCAGCTATCTCTTCAGCCTGATTAATTTTGATAATGTGATCTTCACCTTGAAGACCACTTGTGAACTTTCCTAGGCTCTGTTGTTTAGTGATAAGAGCTGTTGTATTCAAATTTATGGTATCATCTAGAATTTTATATGGTTGCTGTGTTTGTAATAATTGTTGTCTCTGCAAGGAACTATCAATTGGCAGTTGTTTTTGTGTTTTTGGCACTATCTTTATTCTGTTGTTGCTGCATTTTGCACTTGTCTGCTGGCCCATTGATTACTGTTCTTTGAGTTGTTAAGGAGTCTTGATTTGAGCATTTTAAATAAGTGTTGATTGATTTAAAAGTTTGTGTTTTACTGCTGTTGTAAACTTTTTTGAAGCAGTGAATTTGATTCTCTCACAAAATCCATAAACGGATCAAATAGAGTTGCAAAGATAAGTGCATAGTGGGAACCAGAGCCTTTGCAGAAGCAGGAAGTAGATCTGTAACAGCATCCATAAGCAATTCATTGTGTTCAGGATTGATTTCATTATCATATTCTACTTGCTGACAGGCACAGCAATACCAGAGTTGACTAAGGATTGACAACAACAGTGGGTGTTTAGCAGGAAGCTTTATCAGAAGAGACTGTTCATTCGTTTAGGCACTAAATTGATCACAAGGTCATCTGCATTCAATTCAAGCTTCATCTTATTGGCTGTTTTCTCAATCAAGGATTTACACAGGCTTCAAGGAACATCCTTTTTTCAGTTTGGAAAGATTTGGGCTTATTATTTTTTTTGTTTAGATTTTCATTTTTGGATCAATTGTTATTTTTTTTTTGTGTTTTGTATTTGAGTTTTAAATTTTTGTTTAGATTGTAATTTTTGGATCATTTTTTAGCTGTTTTGTGTTGTGTTTAAACTGTTTGAGGATCGTTGAATTATTTTTCCGTCGCGTAAACTGTTTTTCATCAGTTTCAACTGTTTTTGACTGTTTTTAACAGTTTTTAACTGTTTTCAACAGTTTTGACTGTTTTTACTGATTTTTGACAGTTTTTCGTCAACTATCTGATTTCTCATCAGTTTTTGTGTGCATCAATTTTAGTGTGTTTCTGTTTTTCTTTTTGAGCTTAACTGTATCTTTGATTTCTTTTAACTGATTTCATTGCATTTGATCTTAAATCAATCTTATTTTTTTTAAATGGCATATATCCTAGAGAAGGAGAATCAAGAGTTGAGAACTCATATTTGCAAGCTGGAAAAGAGTATAGAGAACTATAAAGAGAAATATGTTAATATGTTCTACGAGAATCATGATAATGTAGAACTTATTGCTAATCTACATCAAGATCATAAAGTAGCATTGGAAAAAGTTGAGAATGATTTCTTGGATAAAATTAATAAACTTGAGAACACTCTGAGTTCAGTGAGGAAAAACTATGATGATGATTTGAGAATTTGGAGTAAAGCTAATAAAGACATGTTCAATAAACTTCAAGAGCTAAAAACTGAAAGCAATTCTTTTGGGAGAAATAGTAAAGAGTCAGAGGTCTTAACTGATAAATCTGAAAGTGACGTGGTTGAACTAAGAAAGCTTCTGAACCTACAGAAAGAAAAAGTTTTAAAAATGGAAAAGAATTTTAATGTTGAAATGAATGAATTTGAAAAAGAAAAGAGGAGATTTATTGAATTTGAAAGAAAATTCAGTGCTGAACGTGTATCTTACGAGAAAAGGATGAACTCTCTCGAGCTGAACGCAAAGATGTTGTTAAAGCAAAAATCTTGGATTTTGAGCAGCTGATCATCTTGGAACGAGCCAAGAATGATAAAGAAAAGAAAGACATCTCCGAAGACTGTCAAAGTCAATTACAGAAATTATCTGAAAGTATTGATTTAAAGCAGAAGGCTTTAAACGAAGAGAAGAAGCAATTTGTTCTTGAGAAAAAAATACTTCAAAAAGAATCATATGATTTTGGGAATCACAATAACCTTGTATGATTCTGATTATATGGTTGTAGCTTAATGCTTGAAAACCTTGTATGATTCTGGTTATATGGTTGTAGCTTAATGCTTGATAACCTTGTTATGGCTTATAAAGAAGTGTTTGCTATCGTATGATTCTGATTGTTTTGCATCACTTGAGGTGGTGGACACCAGTATTATAGTAAAGTAAACATGTCTTATTAAGCTTGTTTTCAAAATAAATTATTAATTATGCAGGTAACATACCAACACCCAACACAAAAATCTCAAAACAAGATAAAACATTAAAATATAAAATCCTAAGCAGTGCAAAAATTCACAAGAACATGGAGATCTCTCTCCCTAGAATCTCCTTTTTTATCCATAGCTTTGCCATTATTCTTCCTGTTTAACATATATATATATATATATCTATACTATATTATAATACATTTGGCTAAAACTCTTAAAAACTCTTAAACTCTTAAA
>NW_020202721.1:7409-16918 GCF_001531365.2 Cynara cardunculus var. scolymus
ATTGTACATAAATTAAATTATAAAAAAATTGGATTAAAAAATTATACAAAAAATGAGGAATTTCAAATAGTTAATTTGATACTAATATCGATATATTTTTGTYAAATTTGTATGATATCGTCAAACATATATTTTATTCAAAAATAAAAACATCATCGCTTTCTCAAAATCACATAAATCATATTATAACATCGACTGAGATAAAGAATAAAATGAAATATTAAAAACACGATGTATCTCGCTGCATTGCGCGAGTACTCTTCTAGTATATATAATATTAGTATTCCTACTACTTATTATATTTCTTAAGAAATACAGGAAGCGACAAACACAAGAACAAATGGTTCAACCTCGTCTTCTGTAAAGGAGAAAGAAATCATCACCAAAGTACTTGGAGAATGTCGCGGACACAACCGAGGGATTGGACAAAAATGGAAGGGTATCAGTTTTTCATCCTTTTTTGAACTGTCTATGCAGATGGGATGAAGAATGTCTTTGATGCAATAAGTGCTTTTAGTCGATACGTGCATCAATTGTATACCTCCCCACCCGACAGCTAGTCCCCCCACGCCCCGGGTTATAGACACATAGACATTATTAGTGTTAGCTATGGCGGGATAGCTACCGGAGTACCACAACAGCTACAACAACTGCCGCATGATGATACTACAGAAAGTGACTCGTATTATGATTAGGTATTTATGTATTAATATGTTTGAGATATTAACATTTATTTTATGTTATTAGTTTTGTAATATGGTTTCAAAATTCTTGTATTACAGTTTCAAAGTAATTTTAAAAATTATTCTCTAATTATTTGAATATTAAATTATTTGATTAAAACTTATTTTATAACCAATTCAAAAAAGCCAAAAAAATATATTTCCACCTTCTGCGACGATACGTCGTTGTTATAGGTGAAAATTTTAAAAATTCACTTTTTATCTACTGCATGAAATATCGTCGTTATAGGTAAAACATTTATTTTTTATTTTTTACTCATAGCAACAACATGTCGTTGCAGTAGATAAAATATTTATTTTTTATTTTTTACTTATAGCAACAAAATGTTCTTGTAGTAGATAAAATTTTTTTTTTTTATTTTTTTTTTACCTATAGCAACATGTCGTTGCAGTAGATAAAATAGAAGATATCAATATAAAAGAAATAGTACCTATGCAATAAAATGACCTCCCTGCAACAAACCATTGCCGCCTGCAAAACACCAATTAAGTTATTAGTGACAATCAACGGGTCATTGGCTATCAGGTCCCAAAGGTCAAAGATGAAGAGTATGTGTGAATTTTGTCGCGTATAAATATTACATACTTCAAAAGAAAAGTTAGGGACACCACAATCAAGTGACGATGGATCGCAAATGAGGATTTAATATCATGAACGCAAAGTCAAACGCCACTTAAAACAAAGATAATGAAAGACTGAAAAAGGCTAATGTAATAGTTGTTGAAAGCAGGTACCCCACCAACATGATTCAGCGGTAGTTCCTTCAAAGGCTCTCCACACCCATCAAAATATGCAGCTTCAGCCTCATCACCATGGACGGATCCAAATTTTTTTTTCAAACGATGATACTGTTTTACCATAAGAAACAAATATATAGAATTTTTTTTCAAATGATGACCACCATTTGACTAAGAAAATGACACTAACAGAATTCGAGCTTGGGTCTAGGGTGAAATAAAAGTCTTGCAAACGAACTCTACCAAATAAAACTTGTCCTCATTTTAGTTTCAAAATACATATGGTGACACACAACAAATTAATATGATTGCACATTTCACGAATTTAAATTTTTTTACCCTTGTGACGGAAGAATAATACGGTGGCACGTGCCACCATATACACCACTATAGGTCCGTCCCTTATCCTTCGACGGAAGAATAATACGGTGGCACGTACCACCATATGCACCACTATAGGTCCGTCCTGCTCATCACTATCACCTTATTAATTATTGGGGTATCTTATATAAACCAAAACAATGAATGGATGGAAGAAAAACAGTCCTAGTGATCACACAGTTACTGTTAGAACAGACAACCTAGACATCTCGCTAAATCGATGATACCATTAGAAGTGAGTAAAGTGCAACACCCAAGATTAATAGATCTCAATGCTGGTGCCACTGCAACAAAATCAGGTATACAGGACAATATCAATTTCAAAGCATTGTAATAGACTGTTTTATGAGACTCAATTTATAGGACCAAAAAATAAGGAGTCCTATCCAGGGTGTTGTAACAAGTTTATAGGACGCTTTTGAGCGTTTTTAACAAGTTAAAAAGGACACTTTTAATACAAAGCGTTGCATTAGCTATTTTATAGGACATTATTTGAAAATTTGTTTTATAAAAATAAGTGTTCTATAAAAAGATAGGTTTATAGGATACTTTTTTAAAAGTGTCATATAAAATAGCTAATGGACGCTTTGTATTAAAAGTCTCATATAAAAGCTTGTTAAGACGTCTAAAAATCTCATATAAAAGCTTGTTAAGACGTCTAAAAGTGTCATATAAACTTATTACAACACCTTTAGATAGAACTATTTATGTTCTACTCCTATAATTTGAGTTTTGTAAAGCAATCTATTGGGATACTTTAAAATTGATGATGTTTTATAAACTTAATTTTGTTGTAGTATGCAGAAACAGCAAGGCCATTTAGTCCAACATTTAAAAGACGGTATGCACCTTTCAAGGATATATTAGTAAACACAGAAAAATTACTTGGCAAGTAAACCAAGGTAGTAAACAAAACATAGTCCAATGAACATTGCCCTCATTTATCCGGTTGTAAGCCTAAATCTAGACACTCAAATACCCATTCTTAGCAGAATGATAATGATGGGTATTACAACATGACTTGCATATGTAAATATTCTCATGTGGTTGTGAACATCTTTAGTGTGACATAATAATAAGGATGCGTTTGGTACATGGGATATGACAGAGCGGGACAAAACTCACTGTCCCACGTTTGGCGCGACATGGGACAAGTACTCACTATCCCACGTTTGGTGCGACATGAGACAAGGATAAGAACTACGACAAGGTGGGAGAAAAAAGGTTTTTTCTTAGACACCTCCACTTTCTCTTCTACTACAACCTCCTCCACCGCCTCCACAATCATCGTCGTCCATTGACCATCACCGTCCATTGCCACCACCTCTACCTTCTCTTCTATTATAACCTCCTCCACCACCTCCAAAACCATGGTCGTCCACTGATCACCACCATCCATTGCCACCACCACTACAAGAATAAGCATGTATGTCCCTGCACATACACCAAATTAGGATTTTTGATTAAAGAATTGAACCAGTGAAAGAAAAGAGAATGACAGAAATTGAACCTTGATTCAAGAGAAACTAATTGCTCAGATTAACAGAAAAGAGGAGATGCATAAAACCAAGTCAGAAACCTCCTGCCTCCCAAACAAAAAGTTCTCCAATCTATGCATTTCAATTCTTTTTGAATTTCGGCAACCTTTTCCTGTCAAGATAACAGAGACCAATCTAACTTTAGTATACCCTCTAACATCTATAGAATGATGAACTCTGAAATTTGGTTCGCTGTAGCGCCACACTAGTTTCCTTTGCCTTATCGTTTTACAGTTGGGAATTCCTATTTTCTCACCCAATCTATCGCTCAGAGAGCACGACATTTTTTTTGGGTAAGAGATAGATTATATCAACACACAAGCTTTTCTGGTATCCTTATCTAATCAAACTTTTTGAAAAAAGGATTCCAAATCACATAATAAACTTCATGATCACCGATGAATCAAGTTGGAAAGGGACCAAGATCACATCACATGTAATGTCATCGTCTTCTTTTTTCTTATCGAGGGTTGGTCCTCTTCTCATTTGTAAGTTCTCCGTTTTTTGAATAAGGTTTTTCCGTCCCTTCTTTTGAAGAAACAAAACAAAAACAAATGGTTTATGCAAATTGGGTCGAAGTAAACCAACATAAAAACAGCAAAATAAGCAAAAAAAACCAGTTAAAAGTTACCTGGCTATCATATGCCATATGGGTTTCTAGAAGGGTATAAACCTGGGAGTTGGAGTGCTCGTTGGAAAGGCCAAAGAAAGTCTGTAGAAAAAACCTTAGGGTTGGTTGCGTAAAGTTTTGGGGTGGTGTCCCCATCCCTTCATTTAATTCACATATGAGACCTAGTATTCATATTTCAAATAGGTTACGTAAGTTTATGTTATTTATTTTTGTAAGACACGTGGCTACACCAGACACCATATAAGCAACCGACCATATCTTCCAGCCTAGGTCACGTGGAAATCAGAATAGACTGCTAAACCTATGCAAATGGTTTACACATTTCCATAAACTATTTTATTTTCTTTTCTTAATCAGGAAATGTAGTTCACGCAAATGCGTAAAATTTGGTTAGTTAATTGGGATGCAGGGATTGACGATCTGAGTCAATTTCCAGTAAAGTTAATTATTATTTGTATAAATATCATGTATCAACAGAATTTAGAGGCATGTGGTTTTATCCCCCAATAGATTTTAAAGGCTTGTGGTACGTTTGTGTTGTAAATATTTATACCAACTAAAGCAATATTAGCAATATTTATCACTTGTATAAATATCATGTATCAACAAAAATACCTATCAATTTATTGTAAGGCAGAATTATTTAACTTCTTAAAAAACTTCTTATCATCGGTTTGACACCATTATAAGTTGTTTATCCAAACACTCAAAAGTGCTTATTACCAGTGTTACACCGGAATAAGTCAACAAGTTATTTTTTTATAAGCAATCCCAAATAACCCTAAATTCGTTATCTTGAATTAGGGTTATCTTGAATCAGGAAGATGCTTCAATCAAGTATTATAATATATTTTTAGCACTTTGAACAAAATAAACTTTTGATGTGTTAAATATGGTAATAAATATCTAATAATCGAGTATTGTATGATTGTGGATGCTATTATGGCTTACCAAATTAAAAATCAAAGATTGAATCAATGCCCAAAATCAAACATTGAATCAATGCCTACGTGATATGCCACTTGAGATTGATATTGGTGTGTGGTCCTTAGGATTGGAAGACAACCACCATAAACGTTTCCATCAATCACTGCAAAATTTCCAATAGCATGTGTTATGTTTTTGTCKATTAAAACCCATATACTTGGCCAAATAGACAAAGGAGGACGGAAACAATGGCCACAGCTGAGAAGAAGCCTCATGTCATCTTTATCCCATTTCCAGCACAAAGCCATGTAAAGGCCATGCTCAAACTAGCAGAGCTTCTTCATCACAAGGGACTCCGAATAACCTTCGTCAATACAGAGTTCGTTCACAAGCGTTTGCTCAAGTCCGCTGGTCCACACTACCTCAGCGCCTCACCTGATTTCCATCTTGAAACAATTCCCGACGGCATTCCTCGCAGTTCTGAAGATGACAGTGATCACTCAGAGCTACTTCTGCATTACGTGGAAACGAATTTCTTGGCTCCTTTTCTCGAGCTTGCAACCAAGCTTCCTACTCCTCCCACTTGTATCATCTCGGATGGCTTCATGTCAACTTTCCCCATTGATGCTGCACAAAAGCTTGAAATCCCTATCATGCTCTATTGGACGCTTTCTGCTTGTGGATTCATGGGGTTTCACCAGATCCAATCTCTCATCGACAAAGGACTTACTCCAGTTCAAGGTTTGTTTTTTGGCGATTGTTTTGGATACGATTCTTCTATTTCTATGCACAAAAAGTAACACTTGTGGTCATTCATGTATGGATCTGTAGATGAAAGTTACTTGACAAACGGGTTTTTAGAAACCATTATTGATTGGATTCCGGGGATGAAAAGTATCCGACTAAAGGATCTGCCAACCACTGTTTGGACCACGGACCCCAACGACAAACCTTTCACATTTCTTGTTGAAGCTACAAAAAATTCCAACAGGGTTTCAAATATTATCCTTCACACATTTGATGAGTTGGAGGATAGTATTGTCAAAGCTCTCTCATCAATGTTTCACCATGTTTACACGATTGGTCCGGTGCAATTACTGCTTGATCAGACAACGGAACATGCAGAAAYGCCGAATGTCAATGGATACAGCTTATGGAAAGAAGAACCAGACTGCTTCAAGTGGCTCGAATCTAAGGAGCCAAACTCTGTCATTTACGTGAATTATGGGAGTACAACAGTAATGTCTTTAGAGGAGCTGATAGAATTTGGGTGGGGACTTGCTGATAGCAACCACTATTTCCTTTGGATACTCAGATCTAACTTGGTTGTAGGAGATCAATCTGCAGTTTTGCCTCCTGAACTTGAGGAGCAGATAAAAAGAAGAGGTTTTATAGCAAGCTGGTGTTCACAGGAAAAGGTCCTAAATCACACGTCTATTGGAGGGTTCCTGACCCACGGTGGATGGGGTTCAACCATTGAGAGCTTGTCGGCTGGGGTGCCAATGATATGTTGGCCTTATTTGTGGGATCAGACGACCAATTGTAGGTTTATATGCAAGGAATGGGATGTTGGATTAGAGATGGGGAAGAATGTGAAAAGGGATGAAGTTAAAAAGCTGGTGCAGGAGTTGATGGGAGAAGGAGGTCAGAGAATGAGAAACAAGGCCATGGAGTGGAAGGAAAAGGCAAAAATGGCTACATCTCCCAATGGTTCATCTTTCTTGAATGTGGAGAACCTTGTCAAGGAAATCACCATGCTATCAACAAAGTAGAGATATCTCGTATGTTTATGTTACTTAAGAAAAAGAATGCAACAATAATATTGTACACACCCAAACATTCGAGTCTGAAAACCCAACACGTATTATTGATTTATATGTGTTCAGACCAAAACCAAGTAGTCTAAAGTCATCGAATATTGGCGTGTTAGTTAATTATAGGTGCATGTTTGTGAGAACATGCTTCTTTTATTCACGAACTAGTTACGTACTTATTTCGTCTTGTGTAAATGGTACTTGTTTCCATGGCTCACCTTTTGTCCTTCTTGAAATGACCCATGAGAGCTTCCTTTTTGTAAATGGTATGATCGTTTCGCCTAAGCATCACTTGAAAAGAATTAGAGTCATAAATTAAACAAATACCGTAGTGCCATAGAGAGGATTACATAGCATCAAAACATATAGGATGTATGATGCTTTGTTGATTTGTCATATGTGTTTACCTAATCTTACATTTAAAGATAAAAATTTCAGTATTATATGAGTACCAAGCTATGTATCCCAACACGAGGATATAGATGCACTACACATCAAAGCTCATTGTCCATATAGATGAAAATCCGTTACAACATCAATAGCAACAAACACTAGAGCAACCTTATAATAGGGGTTAAATACCTTTACAAGTACCACATTATCACTACAACAAAATTGAGTTTATAGGACACTTTCAATTTTTAAGCGTCCTAATGGACCTCTTTATAACTTCATTTACAAGACCAAAAAACTAAAGTGTCATATCTAAATGTGTTGTAATAAGTTTATATGATATTTTTTGACGTCGTAATAAGTTTTTTAGGACACTTTTAATATAAAGCGTCCCATTAGCAACTTTTTTTATTAACCTCAATATCCAACCCGTTATGCAAGCCGACTAATCCCAGGACGACCACCTGCTTTGCAGATAGCTCGGAGTGACCGCATTTGAATCTCCGTGGCGACAAGAGGATTTTTATTTCTCATTGGATTTGAACATGGGACCTCCTGGTACTTTTGACCTTTGGAGCCAAGCTCACCCATTAACAACTTTATAGGACACTATTTGAAAAACTGTCCTATAAAAACAAGTGTCCTATAAAAAATTAGTTTATAGGACACTTTCTCAAAAGTGTCTTATAAACTTGCTAATGCGACACTTTGTATTAAAGATGTCCTAAAAAACTTGTTCAGACGTCCGAAAGCGTCGTATAAACTTATTAGAACACCTTTAGATAGAACGTTTTATATTTTGTTCCTATAAATTAAGTTCTATAAAACGGTCTATTGAGACGTTTAAAGACATAGGATGTCCTAATATACTCAATTTTGTTGTAGTATATATATCTCTAACACAAAGGTGTTTTAAGAAGTTTATTTGGACAAAACTATGTATCCAAACAAAACAAATAACGTTATTGTCCCAGAATAAGAAAAATATCAATGATTATCACACGTGAAACCAAATTAAATATTTTTTAAGCAAGTCCTGTGTCACATGATGTATATACTCAAGAACCATGTATGATTAAACAACACATATATAGAGCATCTAGAATGTTAGGGTTTTTATTGAGGTTTTTCACGCCTTTTTCGTTCCACCTCATCACCAACTCAATAATTCAAAAACCTTAATATATATATATATATATATATATATATATATATATATATCCCGGTCACAGTCTGGATTGATGGTCTTTTCTATAATAGTATAAATAGCTGCAAAACTATCATATAATAAACCGACTCTAATATTTTTGTCTTTGTCATAAAAAATGTATTCTTCAGCCGAAATCTGTTTACAAATGCAACTGATCTTCTAAATTAAAAAAATTCCATCATTTAAAACCATTTTTAGTTCTTTAGGAAAAATAATTTTACAAGTCTTATTGGAAATTAATTGAAGGTGTACGGAGATAAATTCTTTTTTTAAACAAACGTCTGAGATCATTTTTAGAAAAAAAAAAAGTCTAAAACTTTTGACATGAGGATAAACCAAATTTTTTTTTTTATAAAAAACAAAGAAACACATAAATAAATAAGATTAACATATAAAGATAAAATACAGATTAAACACACTAATAGATTAAACTGAAAAAACAACACAAGGAAAAAGATTTTTTGTTTTTTATACAACTTTACAAACAAACAAACACAACAACTTTACCAACAAATAAACACAATAATAATTATGCAACAAACAACTTAAACTTACACAACTAGGCGGAATAAAAAAAACACGTAGGTAGACAGAAATAAAAAACAAAACGTAGCTAAAATAACACTTATATGAACACACAAAATGATGATCGTAACTGAAATGCTCTGATACCAAAATGGTATCAGAATGGTAGGCAAAAGGAACGTAAATGCTCTGATACCAAAATGGGAGGGGGGGGGGTAGGCAGTTGTATGATGGCAGTTATAAATCAGTTGTAAAGGTGGTAGTAAACGCAAGTAAGATGGCAATTATAAAGAAGGTTGATGACACAACTGAACTTAGATCCTACTCGGTACTCTCCTTAGAGGGTCTTCCGAAACATAACGTTAGTAAAGTAGACAATCTTCTCTTTAGAAAACATATTTTTCAAGCATTTTCAAACTTTTCAAGGTCCCATCATTTTAACTTTAGAGTAATCTACGATTTTCGTCCTTATGATTTGTGGAAGATTACGATTTTTGTCCTTGTGGCTTCGAAATTTTGATTTTCGTCCCCGTGGTTTGTAATTTGTTGTTGATTTCATTCTCAAGGTTTATAATTTATTGTTGTTTCCTTCTTTGAAACCAACTTTAT
>NW_020202721.1:16960-26143 GCF_001531365.2 Cynara cardunculus var. scolymus
TTTTTTTTGTTGGTAATTTAGTCTTTTTAATGTAATCAAACTATATAATTTTGATAAAAAAAATTAGTACATTAAAAATATGTTATTTTATTATTGTTTATGATAAAATAATTAAGTATGTTGTTTCATTTTTGTTATTATAGTTTTAATTTATTATTAGTTTTATTTTTGTGCAAGTCGTTGAGTACTCATCATATGATAGTATTTTAATTTTTTTTTCTTCATGAAGGACTAAAATGGTTACTTTTTTCATCGGACCAAACAATTTACTATAGTAGGTTTTTACCAAATAAATGCATGCGATTTTATTAATAAAACGTATATTTTTATAACTTATTGTAACATATTTATATATACATACATTTGTTTGGTATAATTGAGTGACTTACGAGAAATAATTGTACGTCCTATTAATAAAATTGCACACATGTATTTTGTAAAAATAACTTAAAAATAGCTTAAAAATAGTTAATTGTTTGATCCTATGAAAAATATAAACCTTTAGTCTCTAATGAAGAAAAAATAATTAAAATACACTTATGTCAAAGTGCTCAATGGGTTGTACTTGAGCGATGTTAGTGACAAAAATCAAAGTCATAAAAAACTAAAACTATAATGACCAAAAATATAAAAAAGAAACAATTGTATTACAAAAAATTAAATATTTTATCATACATAATAACAAAAGAATATACATTTTTTTTTATGTATTAACCATTTTTATCAAAAAATATATATAGTTTTATTAAATCAAAAAAATAAAAATGCCAAAGAAACCAAAAAAATATATTTAATAAACAAAAAAWAAAYMAAAAAGATTTAAATACCCCTAATTTTGTAGTGGAGTTTTAACATACTTTCTTTCAGGGACGAAAAACAKTAATAAATTACAAACCATAAGGATGGAAACGTAATTTCAAAACCACATGAACGAAAGAAGCAATCTTTCTCAAAACATGGACCAAAGTAAACTACAATTTCATCCCTGTGGTTTCTCAAAAGTAACAGTTTTTGTCCCTATAATTTCGAAATAACAGTTTGCCCATCGTTATTGGCATAAACGATCAGATTTGTTCCCTTCCTTTAACGGCGTTTAAAAATCCCGTTAAATGATAGGCATTTTAGATCATTTCTATTTCCTGTCATTTTCTTTAATAARTAAATGTTAATTATACATTACATTATATATACACATTTTTGTAAATACACGAACCCCCACTCTCTTTTGTAGTATCAGCATCCCCGCCATTCTCTGACAGAAACTYTGGTGCCTCTTCTCCAATAGCCGTCAACAATATCGAACACCCACCCCTCTCCCTCCATATTCCATCTCCGACGAACCCTGCAACACTRACCATTAATCTCGAACTTCCTACATACTTCATTCCTGCACTACCAAGCCATCTCCAACAGAAGAGTTTTGATCAAATCTGGGGTTTGTTGAATAAACCATTGAAGGCTTCTAGATTTGTTTCTAGATTYGTTWMCATGCTCGAGAAATCATTGCTTGAGTTGAAGGCTTGAAAATTCGGTTCCATGGTTGAGGAACACTTGTATTGTGTTACAACTCTAAGAAATCGAGGAGATTCTTTTTGTCAACCATTGTCTTTTTACAMACCCGTGAACCCCTTCCCCAACTACCCCTGAGATGAACAATCATGGCACCCCTTCTATACCACCATTGAAACAGAACCACCATGGTAAACATGTCTTTTTAACCTTATTCTTCCTGAACACCATGAACCCTAGATAATTTTACATGAACATCAAAATTATAAACATCAAGAAACCTAAATCTAAATCTAAACCTATTGTATTTTATTGGAGATTTTAATTAAAGCATAAATATAATCAAGATAAATAACAATAAGTCAATTTCACTATCATCAAATTATTGTACACAAATAAATATTTTGAACCAAAACCCTAAATTGAAACCAAAAACAAGAAGTTTTGTAAAATCAAACCCTAAAGAAGATGATGAGGATGATTATAGAAAATGAAGAAAAAAAGGCCAAAYAGTAGATCAAAGAAGAAGAAATCAAGTTATACACAAGTTTGAACAGAACCAAATAAGTTTGTTCATTATGATTCCTTGTCTTTGAGATCGATTTKCACAGTCYAATCCATTTACATAGATGGTGTGATTTACATAGAGAGATCGATGTGGAGCGATTGCTTTACATAGAGAGAGATCGATGTTGAGGGAGGTTGCAAGGAAACTTTTATATCATATTTATATCTTTAAAGAGATCAATTTGGAGGGGGTTGAGGGTTTGCATGAATAGGGTCAAATATGGTTCATCGATGATGGAAAAGAAGGATGGGTGAGTTAGTGATCACAAGAGTGTCAAGGATTCATTAGTGAGGAAAAGGAAGAACGAGATTAAAGACATCCAGAATTGCAAGTCTGAGATATGTAGCTTCTTTTGATATATATATATATATACATATATTACATGTGTCTATATATTGGTGGTCCCATTCAGGTCTATAAAAGTTTTAGACGAACAATTTGTAGAAGGGGGGGATGAATACAAACACAAAAAACTTTCGAATTTAAAAATATATATTGATAAAGAAAGATCAATACAAATTTTTGTAAATTGTATGTGAAAATAGACAAGGTAAAGATAACCTATCTAAAACAATCTAAGTTTACACACAGATATTCTTAGCAAAATAGAAAAGATTTGCTGAAAGATAAAGGAAGAAGGATGTTCTTTTTGGGTAAGAACTTTTGGAATACTTGAGAGAGATTCTAACTTGCTTCAAAGTAAGCATAAGTGTTCTTTTAGATGTATGCGTATATGCGTGTATATCTCCTGCATGGAGAGAGCACTCATCTATATATACCCATTGCATTAAATGCAATTCAGAAGGGTTTGAACACGCATCAAGCTTTTAGAGGAAAGCTTCTCCTTTGCTACATTGAATAGTACAGTTGCCTATTCATGAGCAGACATCCTTTTGTGGACTTGGTGGATACTATAGTCAATTAATCGGCTCCGTACTGTACTATACTCCATAAAGGGTACGGGTTTTTTCTTTGTGTATGGAAAGACAAGACAAAAACAATCTTGCACAACAAACTTCATTTGATCGCAGAATGCTAGAATAACACTGAAGGTCTCTTTAGCATTCGTTGAGGCTTGGGCAGTCTTCACACATACGTTGACCAGGTTGTAATCACTGAATGCCGCTTCAGATCACGAATGTGCCAGTCACTAATCTTCAGTTTCAGTCTTCRACATTCAGTGAAGGTTCTTTGGTGTGAGTTTTGTCTTCTTGAAGTATCGTTGTCGCTGTAGGATTTACAATACATGTTTCAGCGATCACATACAGACTCAGTGATGATCACTGGAACTAAAAGAACAAATACATAATACTTCGAATAGATAAAATGGATTATCATCAAATCAATGAGAGAGAAGATCAACAATCTCCCCYTATTTGATGATAACAAAGCAACATAAAGAAATTTGCCTGAACAAATAATAGTAAAGAAAAGTTACATATAAAGTACATGTCCCTTTTAACTATTTTGGGATCTTTTTCAGTGAGTTGGTTTATACTTAATAAGTTTTCTTAAGTTACAAGTTTAAGAAAAAGTASAAGAAGGGAAACTGAAAACTGAAAGCATGTTCACTGACTAGAGATTATCAGTGATTGTAAGAGAATACTGGAACTCATAGACATGTGTCCCTATTACTCCTTTCAGGGATCTTTTTCAGTGATRCTGATGAAATACTTATATTCATTCAAAGGAAAAATTACATGTGTTTCWGTCAGTACATTTCTAGACTTATAAAATATAAGTTGTACACTGAAAGTAAAGACATAGATACAAAAGACATMTAGTGAAAGACAAAGTTACAAGATAGAATATCATAATTAATCTAAGTCGCTTTGGTTGATGTAGCCAGGTACTTCTTCTCCAAGCTCCTTTCGACGTAGAAATTCCCTTCTGATCTTGCGGTCCATCATTTCACCATACATTTCATCGTCCAACCAATATCTGATATACGCGAGATGTTTCATTGGACATAGATGTAGCTCAAACACTCTCTGAAAGCTGTGTTCGCCTTCATAGTCAAGGAAAATAAATCYTAACTCAGGCTTGAGGTGCACAGTGTTAGATATGTAAGGACCCTTCGCTGGCAAGGAGAGGTTCAACATTGAGATATCTGGCTTCTTCGAATCCTTCAGGACTTCATCTAAAGAGAACGTTGTTTCATGTTCATTCCCCAGGATTGATCCGTCATTAGGACTTGAAGGTCTTCTTCTTCCACCTTTCTTAAGTGTTGGCTTTGTAGGTACAACGACATATTTGGACATCTTCTTGATCAGCTCRMWGATGATGTCTTCAATAATCAGCTTGTGCCTTGACTTTGAGCGCTGAAGGGCTTGGCGGATCTCCAGCCATTCACTGTAGCGTACTGACCTAGGTAGGAAGGGTACTCCATGACAGCATCAAGATTGTCTCTAGTGATGAGCATTGAGACTAGAACTCTACCGTCTTTCATCCGTCCACTAATTGTGATGTTTGAAATTGGATGATGACCAATTCTCTTATTCARGCATTCTTCGCTCCATTTTCTGTCTCGGTCCACCAGCTTCATCGCCTTTTCATGCTCAGTTTCTGCAATAKAAAACAATTTAGTCTGGGCCTTGACAGTTCACCATCTTTTTAGACATCTTCTTTGGAAGAACTTTAGCGGCAAGAGACTTGGCCAACTTTATGCTGTCCTCAGTCTRTTATCGTTGAAGTCTGAGTTCTTCCCCAGCCTTGAGTACCTCGAGTCTTTCAGCTTCAGATAGGAAGTCAAACTTACCAYAACTAGAGGTACAAAGAGGTATTTTTACTCTAGTTTGTTAGAGTGACTCCTTTACTTGAGACATCTGCAGGTCGGTGGGAAAGCTGGAGGTTGGGTTTTCAGGTACCCATTTCTCTAGCCGTCCGCAGGTAGTAGAGAGGATGGAGGAGAGKTGACAAATATAAGTAATAATGACAAACCTGGAGGATTCAGTAGTTAAGGGTTCAACGGGTTTGAACAGTACCTTGAGGTTTCCTTCTTTAGCAACACCTTTRCCTTTCGACTTGGTGTCCTGGTTCTTCTCCGAGGTCTCCTTCCCTTTCTCTCCCTGGGATGCAAAATCACTAAGAGCAACTCCTTTCATGGCACTGGCAGGTTTCTGGTACTGGATGGTGAAGTCGTCATCATCATCATCATCATCACGAAGGTCCTTTCCAGCATCAGGAAGGTTGGAGGAATCTTCGTCATCATCCTCATCATCATCTTCCTTATCACTAGCATCAGCTACAGAGGTGATATGAAGGTCTTCATCACGAGCTTCAGTGCCAGCTCTGACGGTTTCATCAACAACCTCAGCTTCAGGAGCTTCATWGGAAGTTGGGTTTTCATTAACAACCTTAACTTCATTAGCTGAAGCTCTAGGAGCTTGAGCTTCAGTTTGARTCGTTGGGATAGCAGCAACAACTTTTAACTATGTCTCCCCCTTTTTGATATCATCATGATATTCAAAAAGTTGTCAAGAGTTCTTGTCTAAATCTCCATCATCTGTTCAAGCTTTGTCAACGCTCGAGCTTGAAGAAGACTGCATTCAAGCTTCTGATCTAGATGGAGGCGATCTTCTACGGTGAAGGATGGCGCAGGTGCTGGCTATTGGAAGATCTCCTATATCTGCTGCATCAGCGCCATATACCTAGCGAGATGGGCATTTGCTTCATCAGCCTTGCTGTTTAAAGCAGAGATGGCCTCAGCGTTAAGGCGCACATCTTCTTGCACTGAGGAGAGCTGTTCTTTGACCTCTTTAACTTCAGCCTTGAYAGCTAAAAGGTCAGTAGAGACTTCGTCTCTAAGAGGGATGCCCTTTAGAAATGCTACAACAAGCAGTGTTTCGAAACTAAGATCCACCATCTATTTTGAAGGCATTCCTCTCGGACTTCACCATTGCACTATCTTATAGCTTTCCACTCATATCTCTATGTGGTGTCCGGACCGGGGATAGTGACACGATGGTGCTTTCAAAATATACGGATAAACAAATCTCTTTGTTAAAAATCACTCTTTCGAGTCGATTTCCATATCATTCGAGTTGGTGTGTTCTTGATAGTTCATCTCTGAATCTATCACACTTTGACATTTTTGAAGAGTGACCAACCCGTCGGGAGTTAAGTTTTGAAAAACATAAATGACAAGTCTCATTGTCAGCAACTTTCTCAAGTCTACCTCTTATGTCATCCAAGTTGACGTGCTTATCGATGACTTATCTCTAAGTCCATCGTACTTTAACACTTTCAAGTGATCAACACGTCAAGAAGTGTGCTTGGTTTTATAAAAACTCGAATGAAACAATGGAATGTCGTTTACGAAAACACTTAGCTACTTTCGTTCGGTTTGAAAATTTCACCTTTCCGTCTCACACCCAAGCTATAAAAGCTTAGCTACTCATAACGGAAAGTAAAAAATAAATGACGGAAAATAAATACATAAACGTAAATTGTGTAAAATAAATAACGAGAAAATAAATGACATAAATGTAAATGACGAGAAAATAAATAACGGGAATGTAAATTGCGAGAAAATAAATAACGGAATGTAAATGACAATAATCGTAAAGGAACGTAAAATAAAGAACGAAAAATAAAAGACGAGAATATTAAAGAAGAAAAGATGAAGAACTCAAAAGATTAATAAAAACCACCTTTGGAGAGGGTTTACAATACTAGCTAATGGAAGAAATGGGAGGAAATTGATGAAAGGTGGATTAATGGATGATGAAAATGGAACCCCAAGCCCTCCTTTTATACCCAAAGGAGGTACTAAAAGACAAAAAGACAAATCTTGGAGGCTAAGCTTTCTAAAACTAGTTACAAAGTACAATTTAAAGAAACTAGAAAGTACATATTCCTAACAAAACTTTTAATCTTAGATTCCAGCAATTTCCAGCTGTCTTCCATGATTACAAAAAGGCAGTGTCTTAATCATTAAGCCCTCCAAAAAGCTGCGCATGTATCAGATCGATGCTGCTCCAATGCTGTAGCATCCTGCTGTTTATCAAAAACTTCCATTAGCTTCCTCCTTTGAGTACCAACAAGTCAACCACAATATTTAGCTCCATAATAACAAAGGTATAAAGAAATTAATAAAAATGACTCAAAGTGGGAATGAAAGGAAACTATTTTAACAAATAAGACGTAAAACGAGTGCTTTATATGTTGAATTCTCAACATATATCACACCCCCAAACTTAAACCGTTGCTTGTCCCCAAGCAACCAAAAGACAAACAAAAAGACTCCATTTCAAAAAATGCATGACTAAGGCATTAAGTGCCCACTCAATGAGAGTTATACCAAACATGAAGTTCATAGCCTTTCATAAATCCAAGATGAGTTACTCAACACCAAGTTTTTTTTTTGTGTGAACCATAAGCTAGCATTACCATTTTCTTTGTTAAGCTCAAACACAATCACATATTTAGGATCAATAGGGCTTATAGGATTTACTCTCTTTGGCGTTTCTTTTCTCTCATAGCCTTTTTTCTTTTATACTCCACATATAAATTTTTCAAAWTTTTGGGAACTTTTGGCCTCTTTTGATTGGAGTGTGCACATAGCCCCTATGGGACTTTTGTTGTGTTTTTCCAAACCCTTTTTGTGATAAGGAGTCAAATTAGAGCTTTGCTCTTTTGTATTGACTTTTGTCCTTATATAAACTCCTCACCCCCAAACTTAAATTCGACAATGTCCTCATTGGAGTTTTGTGGGGTAAATGGTGTTTCAAGGGTGCAAGTGGCTTAATATGATCATAGAAAAGAAGGCCTATATCATTTCCTATTGTGAGTTGTGTGATCAAAGTGTTTTCCCAAAAAGTGGTTTGCTAGTTCTAGCAAGAACAAAATGCCTTGGTGGAATGACAAGTAATCCGTAGAATTATTGAGGCTATGATCTCATGTGCAACATACCTCAACTTAAGTGATCATGCATAAAAAATTAAGACTAAATACTATTAAAGACTATTCCCGACTCAAAGAAATAAAATATGGAGACTAAAGTACGGTGGTAGAACCTGTCCTACTCCGTAGGAGTAGGCTGTGTGCTCCGGACTGCCATCTCCTTTTTCAACTTCTCATTCTCTTCAAACAAACTCTTGTTATCCACCATGATGGCCTTCAGAATGTTTTCACAAAAGTTGATATTCTCACCTGTTATGAGACTAAACAAAAGCACCAACCTTTCTACAGAAATGGAGCTGTTATGATTAGTCGATGATAAATAATGTCTAATAAAGCTTATCCAAACATTCTTATCAGAAAACAGATTGGCAGCTTTAAAGTTTTTCAACATGAATTGAGTGTAAGGCTTCCAATCAGTCTCAGGTATTCTAAGAAAAGTCATGATCTCAACCAAATATGCCTCAGAGGCCGTGTGCAAGAGTACATCATTCTCAGAATCTATGTGAGGTGAGAGACTGAATAATTTTTTTACGGCTTTGTCAAAAGTAGAAACCTTTCTTTATGGGTCTATGGATGTGAAGTTATTGTCATCTGGGATGATTTTATGTTGACAAAAAGAAGGACTAATCCCCTTTTGGTCGTCAATGATCAATCTCATAGCTTCTGTGTGCAACTTCAACATGTCAACCAACTTTTTTTCTTGATGCAATTCTAGGGTAGATGATATGTTGATAGGCAATTTGCCTTCTTCTCCTAAAAAAGCATACTTCAAATGGGATGACAGTTGTTTCAACTCTAAGTCAGGTGGTGAAACAATGGACGGGGTAAAGTCTTTTTGCTCACTATTTTCTAGCAGCTCAAATGCTACAGCATCCATTGGGACAACATCATTTCTTATTTCCTCTATTTCCTCAACATCTTCTTCTATTTCCTCATCACACTTTTCTTCCAACTTAAGGTTCTTTTGAATTCCTTCTTCAAAACACATCTCCTTTATTTCAGCTATTCTTGAACACTCTTCCAAGTAATCAAGGTACTTTAGAGAATTGAAAACATTAAATGTGACTTTTTGGTCCTGAAGTCTCATGGTCAACTCTCCTTTCTGGACATCTATCAGAGTTTTTCCGGTGGCTAGAAATGGTCTCCCTAAGATAATAGGAATGTCCTTATCTGCCTCAAAGTCTAGAATGATAAAGTCTGCC
>NW_020202721.1:26408-29349 GCF_001531365.2 Cynara cardunculus var. scolymus
ACTACATCCTTCAGTAAGAGCTACGGTTTCATACTCGGTCAGCTTCTTCTTCTTACTTAAGATGTCTTTGAGGAACTTAGCATAACTAGGCATTTGCTCAATTGCCTCAACAAGTGGTATGTTGATGTGCAATTCTTTGAATACATCCAAGAACTTCTTAAAATGCAATTCCTCTTTCTGGTTCCTCAACCTTTCGGGGTAAGGAACATAAGGAAGAACTGGTTTTATCACATTCTTGTTTAGATGTGTTAAGCCAGATGGGTCTTGAGTGCCTTGGGTCTTTGAGGTGCACTTTGGAGGTTCAGATGAAGTCTTAGCATCAAGCTTAGGGGTCTCTAAAACCTCAGTCTCTTTTGACTTCTTTAAAGCATCCTCAAGAAAAAGTAAGGGATAGTCTGATCTAGGGGCGGACAGAAGTGGTGATCTCAGATGCTTGCTTCTCTAAAGGTTGGACCAGTATTTCTTTGGCAGGGACCAATGTTGTAGCATTAGTTTTTGACAAAATTGGTTTACGATCTTTTTGCATGGCCTCTGTCAATTCCTTCTCACTTCTTAGGGTCACTGCTTTCACATGTTCCTTTCCTAAGGCTCTCGGGACTTCTGTGTTACTAGGCAAAGTACCAAGGACTCTATTGGTCTGATTGAGTGCAAGTTGACTGACTTGGGTTTCCACATTTATGATAGCAGCACTTTGTTGATTAAAAAGAGATTGGTTTTGAGAGTTTTGTTGGGTTATCAAAGCTTGATTTTCAGCTTGAGCATGCACAAATAACCCTTTTATCATTGCTTCCAAAGAAGATGATATATCAGCCTGTGGAGGTGCCTTGTTTTGAAAAGGTGGTTGGGAATTCTGAAAACTTTGTTGGTGAGAGTTAGAACAGTTTCCATGATGATGTGGTTGGAAATTAGAAGTTCCTTGCTGTTTAGGTGCGGGTGGATTTAAACATGGACTGGTCCAAGAAAAATTCGGGTGTTGTTTCCAACTTGCATTGTAATTGTTGGTATAGGGACCAGATCCATTATGAACAAAGTTTATGGATTCTGAATTATGAGGACAATGTTCATACGAGTGTTCCCCACCACAGCCCACACATTGCACAGAAAGAACTGTTGGAACAGGTGTATTAGCAGCTTGCTGCCCTGCTTGACCAGAAGTTAAATTTTTCAGCAGGTTGGTCATGGAGGTAAGCTGAGCTGTTAAGGCAGTATATGCATCTACATCATGTATCCGAGCAGTCTTTTTCTGTGATTGAGCACGTGGGTCAGCCCAATGCCCATTGTTTGCTGATATCTTTTCCATGATTTCATATCCTTCATTATAGGTCATAGCTGTGAAGGCTCTGCCCTCAGTCGCATCGAGCATTTGTTTTGCCATGGGATTTAACCCATTGTAAAACGTCTCGAGTTGAATACAGTACGGAATGCCATGGTGTGGGCATTTCCTCAACAGCTCTTTAAACCTTTCCCACACGTCAGGAACAGCCTCATCGTCCATTTGTTTGAAAAGACATCTCATTTCTGGACTTAGCGTTCCTTGTTGGTGGGAAATATTTTCGCAAAAAAAAATTCCGCCATGTTACTCCATGACGGCACAGAACCCAGAGTTAACGAGTTAAACCACGCTTTTGCCCGATCCCTTAATGAAAATGGAAATAAAGTGAGTTTGAGAGCGTCATTTGACACTCCCGAGATCAGGAAGGTATCAATGATTTCCACAAAAGATTTTAAGTGCGAATGTGGGTCCTCCGAAGGTAATCCGGCAAATTGGCCATTTGTTTGCAACATGTGAAACATTATCGGTTTTAGTTCGAAATGGAGAGCGGTCATATGTGGTCTAACTATCCCGGAATTTAATTGCTCAAAATCCGGAATAGCATAATCCATGATCCTCCCATTTTTTGAATTTGCCAAATTAATAATGTTCGGAGTTTGTGCTCTTTGGTGCTCATTAGGTTCCGATTCTATGTCCAAATTATTATCATTACCATTATGTGGATATCCTTGTTGAAAGTTTGGGAATGGTGGAATTGGTTCAAAACCCGGCGGTTGGTTTTTCAAATGCGGTATTTCCGGAATAATTGGGGGAGGTAACGCCATATTTGGAGGGAGTAGAGCAAAAAATGCTCTTTGAGCCCTCCTCTGATGGTGAAACGTTCTCTCAATATCGGGATCAAATTCGAAAAATTCCCCGCGATGTGACCGTGGCATACACCACTTTTAAAATGATTCCCATGGTACTAGAAAAATCAAATCTTTTAATTTACTCAAAATAAAACTTTTAGCGAATCAATCCCCGGCAGCGGCGCCAAAAACTTGGTTGGTTGGTTTTCCAAAACTTGGTTGGTTATATCTCACACCTTTAGATTTAATGAAATTGGGACACAAAGCAAGTATACAATACGGCTCAACGTCGTCTTTCCAAGTAATAAAGTGGTACATGTACCGGATTATCGTCCACATAGATTGTAGCCAAAGTTAGATTAGAGTCCAATGAAAGAGATGATTGCAGATGATGATTTTGAAGACTATTGTTTGATTTTAAGGTGATCCAAAACAGAATACATAATATATAAAAGAAGCAAGGGTGTAAGACTTAAGGTGAGACCCAAACACAAATTCCAGCAGCCAATGCTATAGGAATACTACAGCAAGCAGTGTTTCGAAACTAAGATCCACCATCTATTTTGAAGGCATTCCTCTCGGACTTCACCATTGCACTATCTTATAGCTTTCCACCCATATCTCTATGTGGTGTCCGGACCAGGGATAGTGACACGATGGTGTTATCAAAATATATGTGTGATAACCAGATCCTGGTTATTATCCAAGGTATTCAATACGTGATTATCTRATTAAATGATTACGTGATAGCATGATAATTTGATACGTGCTAGTATGTGCAGAACGTGATTTTATGCAGGTGGAAGAATATATATATATA
>NW_020202722.1:0-1433 GCF_001531365.2 Cynara cardunculus var. scolymus
AAATTGAGAACCGGAACCGGAACCATTCTCAATCGGTTCCGTATTTTAGGAACCGGAACCGGAACCACTCATATCGGTTCCGGTTCTGGAACCGGCGGTTACAAGGCGGTTCCGGTTCTATAGCCGGGTACCCGGTTCCGCTGCTCACCCCTACTGGGTACAAGATGAGATCTTGTGTATCGAACGTGACTTGCTATGAGAACGTTCCATTTGATTTCATATAAGTGTCATAAACGTTTCACATGTGGTAGTTGTACAGTTAGTCATTTGAGTTGAGATCATGTAGTTTACTTTGTGTGAGTGGTGTACTTTTTTTAATTAACCTGGATATTCAACTCACTATGTGAACAGACTAATCACAAAGCGACCACCCGCTTTGCTGATAACCCGGAGTCACCGTATTTGAACCTCTATAATCACAAAAAGATTTTTATTCCTCTTTGAATTCGAACCTGAGACCTCCTGGGCACCTTTGATCTTTGGAGCACAAGCTCAAACCAATCAGGCACCACCCTTATGATTGAGTAGTATACTTTGATAACTGATTTTAATCATTTTGTAACTGGGTAACAGGATGATTGTTGGGTATATTGCATATCACTTAGTAGTATTAGCATAGATCAAGATAAAATTTGTTCTAGACATGAGAATGGGGCGGGGATGGAGCGAGGACCTCAATCCCCGTCCCCGATTACTTATCTTTATCCACGTCCCTGTCCCCATCCCCACCGGGGAATATCATCACATCCCCATCCCCGACGGAGAAATGAGGATTTTTTTCCCGTTTATGTAAATTATTTTAAATTAAATATGTGAGAGAACATACATGTTTAAATCTCAAACATTTTCAATAAACCTAAAACCAAATGAATTTAATTTAATTTAATACAAAAAAAACCACAACATCATATAAGAATTAATAACCTGTAACCAATTTTTTTTTTCCAATTCAATCCAAAAAAACTGAAAGACACAAGTACCAAAAGATATTGAGTAATATAAACCATATCGAGTAATTGTACTTTGACTTGATATCCAAAATATTACATATGAACATCTAAAAGATAACAATTTTAGATTATAAACCTAATTAGGAAATAGGAAATTATGAAAATTACCGTTTTAGTTGAAATAAATAATATATATATAAATATATATATATACTATTTTATAAAGCATTTGGCTAAAACTCTCAAAAACTCTTAAAACTCTTAAACTCGTTCATCCCTAAACGATTTCATCCTTATCCGATTTCATCTCATATCTAATTCGTGTAACTAACTGCAGATAAACACAATCAAATACAAAATAAACATCACATTTTAAATATAAAAAATTTAAAATATAATTAGTATAATCATTAAATTCTAACATAATACTTAATTATTATCTTTATAAAATTTATAATATTAAACCAAAAATAAATTGTTTTA
>NW_020202722.1:3528-11019 GCF_001531365.2 Cynara cardunculus var. scolymus
AATAGTACTGAGGACGTGCATGCATGCTTAGATGATCAATATATGATACTAATAATCAATATAGAATACTGATATTTGTCTTATCAGTATGTTCCAAAATCGAGAAACTAAAGATCGGACATAACAAGGATRACACATCATTGACTGGTGTTTAATATGAGTATCTAAACAAAAGGACAAATGTGTACACTGATAATGACGACACAGTTTGCTGATTGTAGGGGTGTTCGCAGCCCAGGTTTCTGCGATTTAACCCCCCCCCAAACCAAACCAAACCAAACCGCAATAGTGGTTCACCGCAAAAATGCGGTTTGCTCTGACCAGTTTAGGCTGTATAGGCCTCTGTTGACTTTAAATTAAAAAAAAAATTATATCGAAAAGTAAATTTCTACCAATAGAATATTATTAAAAAATAGTATATTGAAATATAAAAAAACGTTCATCTAGATAAAAAAAAACAATGAGAAAGTTAAAAAAAAGTTATACAAGTCCACCAACTGTAGTTGAATTTTGGACAAACATTGAGCAAATTGAATGACGATTTAGAATTTTGGATTTGATTTTTGATGGATTTAAGAAAWTTTTCAATTTATACAACACGGTCAATTGAGAAATGAAAACTAAAAACATATCGTTTTGGACAAACATTCTTTTAATTGAGTCATAAWAGTTTAGCCTACTACATGAAACTAAATATAATTAACACATGTGTATTTTTGGCGGTCGATTTGATCTAGACTGTTCAAAAAAATGTTCAAACCATAAACCAGATTGGACCAAGTGGTTTGACTATTTTTTAGACCAGACYGGACCGTCAAGCCTCTCAAATAGCCAAAAACGGTCTGGTTTGACTTAGTTCGACCGGTTTGAGCGGTCTAAGAGTTTTTTTGAACACCCATAGCTGATTGGTTGAATCATCAAACTTTATCATTAAGATAGCGATGATGTATCGATAGATGTCGCTCTTCGTTTGTAATTATAAAAATGATTTATAATTATTGCCAACGTGATAAAGTCCCAAAGGGTCATACGTATAAAATACCTATCTGAATAAGGAAAATAAATAATTAAATTGAATATTTAATTGTCATATCCGATTTAGTGAGATGGAATTGAAATATGTCTAGTTTGTTTGACGAGAGTGGAATAGGCGTGACAATTAGTGACTTGTCAATGTTAATAATATATTATATAAAGGAAAAAAAGAAAGATTTAAGAAGATATGAGATCTCTAAATCCGTGTACGGTGTACCAATTTTCCTCCACTACGACCTATGAGATAGGTACCAACATAACGCTTATATAAATAGAGAGAGATCGTGTTGAGATGATGGTTCATTAAATGAGAAGCTGAGAAAGGGTAGCCAGAATTGTTCCTAGGATCCTCTCTTCTCTCTCTCTCTCTCTCTCTCTCTATATATATATATATATATATGTGTGTGTGTGTGTGTGTATATATATATTTACATAGACACACACACACACACATTCCACCAAGTTGTTCTTCCTTTCCTCCAATGAGTTAGAGACCGTATCTAGTATTGGGGAAGGAAAATGATATTCTCTCTTGGCRTAGGACATCAAGTGGATTTAGTGCATTTGCATGGATACCATGRATGCAATGGGCTGAGTTCATTGCTTAGATTCATATACAGCATCAAAATGTTGTTGCCCGYAATGGTAAAATTTTGAAACACCTATCCTACYCCGTTTTGAATGRATTATTRRAGAARTACAATTAATTTCTGCTGAGTATATGATTCTCGTATTCCAATAAAAACGACTTTTGGTGAACCAAGTATACAACAATGTTAATTTACTACAATGGTAACTAACGGATAAATATGATATTCAAGAAAAAAAATATTACATTTATATTTATAAATATAAAAATATTAATTCATTATAATGATTTTTCAAGAAAAAAATGTCACATTTATATTTATAAATATAAAAATATTAATTCATTATAATAACCACTGACGAATAAATATACTTTTGAAGAAAAAGATGTTACATTTACATTCACAAGTATGCACATGATAGTAGTCCYCGAGTGGTCGTTTGCAAACCATGTCATTTATTCGGTCCATCAAAGCACAACTTTTTGTTAASGAAGCCATCAGGGTCGTTCCAATCTTTTTGAAGGTCTTGTTACACTTGTACCTAGAGAAAGTATAAAAGTTTATATCATATATTATATTAAAAGTCTTACACATTAATTAAAACAACAAAAAATGCCTTAAAATAAGAAAGTAACATACACAATTCACTAAAAAGGAATCATTATTCTAACATAACAATTCACTTAAAAAGAATCAATTAGTTATTCATAATCAGTTTAAATTGAAAGATTAACATATAGAAGTTTGCCAATTTATTGTTTACTCGGGTTTTCAAGAAACTCTATCTCAATCCTAGGGACAAATTCGACCTTAATTCTGAACTTCTATGTGTGTTATCAAATGACTATAGTGCTCTAAACAATGACAATTAGTATCAAGATGAACGAAGTCAACGAAATTGCTAGTGACTAGTGAATTTGCTCGCAAACAAGAACCAGAGAAACAAAAAACAAGAAAAATAAAGATTATTAAACATGGTCGTCTTTGGTGCTTCAATCATAAAGTTAGCMATCAGAGAAACAAAAATCAATAGGACCACTCGAGCAGGAGAGTTCAATCTTCAAACCAGAGATCTACGGAGAAAGGGATTGTAGATTTGCAGTCATAACCGRGATTCAACGAATCGATAAATCTGGTAGAAAAAGGAAGGTATTAGAGCATTAGATTATTGCTAAAACATTATAATTGCCCRAACAGGCTAAAATAAGAAGGAGAAGGACGAAATGATTGAACTAAAAATAAAAATATATAAAATTCGGTACATGCATATGTGTGTGTAGTATTGAGTTCCAGTAAGAAAGAGAGTTAAAGTGAAAAATGTAAGAAGGAATCTCCACCCTTGGATGCACACTATGATGAGATGTACCAAGATGAGATATACCAGATCAATCCCTATATCAAGCACGATTCATGGGATTTGGACTCTTGATCACCTTTWATCTCAAACCCACCATAAATCGTACTTGATACAGGGATTGTTTTGGTGCATCTCATCTTAGTGTGCGTCCAAGGGTAAAGATCTCTTCTTACACTTATCATCTTAATGCTCCTGGACCCAACCTTATATATATATATAAGACAACTCGTTTGTTTGTGATAACCGTAAGATCCATTCTTAACCATAAATGAAAGGTTAAATTAGGAAATTAATAATTTTGGTAATTTTGATTTAAAGTTTTAAATAAATGACATTTTAGGTTTAATTTTTTTTATCTCTCCTCTCTCCTTTAATATCTCCTCTCTTCTCTCATTTTCACTCCGATGTAAATAAACATTGCGATATACTTTTTAGATACACACTGTGATACAATTTTTAGATATACACCATGACACACTTTTTTAGATACACTATGATACAACTTTTAGATATACACTATGATATACTTTCAAAATAACACCATGTTACATTTCGAAAATACATATTATGATACACTTTGATCGGAGTTACAATATGGTGATACCCTTTTTAAATATACACTATGATACACTTTGTAAATACAAAAAAATCCAYGGGAAAACAAAAAAAGTTGACCGTTTCACAACCTTGATCTACATTGGAGACCCGCTTTGCTGCATATCTCTTCGTCTTAGGCTGAATTTGTTGCAAACCCTTGGTCATTGGCTAGATCTGATTCGCCGTTTGCTCGATCCGTSTAATATCATGCTTACGAGGCTTTMCAGCGAGCTTTTTCGAATGATTCCATCTTAAAAAATGGTGGYTGGTTATAGRCGAAAACTTTACTAGATGAACACTGGGAATTCTTGTTGTTAATGGCCGCAACGACAGGTACAACAAGGAGGTGTTGGGGGGTTTAGGCGGGGAAGGATGTATAGAAGATGGAAGACTGSAACGAYGATGGAAGGATGCATAAAAATGCTTTGRATTTTAWATATACATCGATGARATGGATATCAAAAATCAACACAATTGGAGTACRTGTGGAAGAAGATGGAAGGAAATGATGATGATAATTGTAGCTGCAATTAAGAAAATAGAAAAATTGTATTTGGCATTTATTTAGGGATAAATACTAAAATTAAAACAAAATGTTTTGATAGAGTTGTAATCTACTCACAATCATACACTTTGTAAGTTAATTAAAAAAATAATGTCTTAAATGATTGGCTTATATTGGATCTCACAGTTATCATAAATTATYTAGTTCTCATTTGATTAGGTCTATATATAAGGGGCCTAATCAAATGAGAACTAGATAGTTTTGTGATAACCGTAAGATCCAACCTCAACCAATCATTTAAGRTAATTAATATTATTTATTAAAATAAAATAAAGGGTAAACTAGTAATTTTGATAGTTGATAAAAAAACCCTATAATGAGAATCTCTTTATCTCGTCGGCCATTTCATAGCCACTCCATTAACATCTTCACCAATACAAGCACCTTGAACGGYGGTGATGGCAGGGTTCAGGCAGTTTTCGATGGAGGTCATGACAGCGACTGTGGATGTCTGTGGCAAGTGAGGTTCGTGCTTCGAGAGCGATGTCGGGGCAGAAGTTGGGGTTGCTGTCGAGGGAGAACTTTGGCAGATAAGATGAYAACAACGTTAGGGTTGATGTCGGGGAGAACCGGGTTGCTGTGCACCATCTCGCCGTCTGATGTGCACCATTCTCGCTGGCCGCTGGCCAAGAAAGAGCTGACATCGTCGCCAGCACCTAACGTTGTCCTCAAATCAGTCACTGGCCTTGATCTTGTTTATGAAGTCTTCAATGAATCCAGATCTCCGTCTCCATTGAAATCAGATCTAAAAACTCCATATCTCTATCTAAATTGAAATCAGATCTGAAAACTGTTGTACGTATCAACRTGAGGATCCAAGCACTTCGATTAAATTTAAATATCTAGATTAATATTTTTTTATTAATTTTAGATTGTGGGTTTGGTTTTTGAATTTTGGGGCAATCGATTAAATTTAGATTGAGTGTTTGATTTTGATTTTAGGGCTTGAGTTAGTATCATAGTTTGTGTGACAATGGTATCACAATGGTATCTCAATAGGTATCACATTGTGTATCTTTAGGGTCATCGATTAAATTTAGATTATAAGTTTGATTTCATTTTTAAGGTTTGGGTTGGTATCATAGTTGATATCACAATGGTATCACAGTGATATCACAATGGTATCACAGTGATATCACAATGAGCATCACATTGTATATCTTTGTATTACTTGGTACTGGTCAGAATAATGTTCACTGGAGGCCGGAGATCCAAGGTCAGAGAGAGAAGAGAGGAGTTTCTAAAAACACCTAAAATGTCTTCTAATTATAATTTTAACTCAAATTACCAAAATTACTAATTTTCTAATTTATCTATTGATTTATAGTTGAGATTGAATTTCACAATTACCACAAACAATCGAGTATCACAGTGTGTATCTCGTGTTCATATAAGGTTAATCGGAATATATAAGGTTCACCGAATAAGATTCRCCGGAGAGATGTGAGAGGATATTTATAAAATCTCTAAAATACTCTTAATTAATATTTTAAGTTAAAATTATCAAAATTATTAATTTCCTAATTTAACCTTTGATTTGTGGTTGAGATTGGATCTCACGATTACCACAAATAAAACAGTTCTCATTTGATTAGGCYCATATATACATGTGTGTGTCCTTAAAAAAATTCAAAAGACACCTTGTTCGATACACCATCCGACACGATCCTAAAAAGCCACACATGTCTATCCCCTCATTTATAACGATAACATATCGAAATACTTTTTTATGATAAATAAAAAACAAATAAATATATTTATATTTGCTTGATTATATTAATAAAAAGTTGAATGAGATGGTTTCATAAAAGAAAAAGTTAAATAGATTAATAAATAATGATAATGATAATGATAATGATGCACAACGTGGTATGTTGATCAAATATTTTATGCACTCTGGATGTCCATGTCCTTATCAAATATACTTTCTTCGACCTTTCAACATCCAAAAATTTTCTCCCTTTGTCTTAGCTCTTTTGTTTTATTCTTTTTCAAAAACCCGTCAAATTAATCGTTTATGTCTTATTGAATAAGAAGTTAGGCTAATAAGATTGCTTTTTTGGTGTGATAAAAGGTCAAAATGTTTTATCGTCTTATTATTGGACAAGAGGTATAAACCATGTCTTGTTAACCTCTTAACGTGTTGAGTTCTTATTCTACTAAAAAATGGACCTTCTCTTCCCGTTATCTTGCTTCCGGATCTCGTCTCCATCTGAATCACTTCATTTTGGATAGTTTCCATATCTCGTTGTTAAAATATATGTGAATANTTTTGTAACATTTTAATATTAATTTCCTTTCATTGTTATTTTTTAGATATATTGTTGTTCTCAACCATTTGATTTGATAATAACACAAATATATCCRATTTGACACTTGGAAATATYGCAGGACTAYGCCTCWGTAGCTGATCACTTGTTTTCGGATGAGATTTGAATCCRAACATAGTAGAATCCATTGGATTTGCTCTTTTAAGGATCCTAGAAGAATCCATGATCCAATATGTCTGTGGATCCGAAATCTTAGTAAGGATTTGATTTCCTCTTCCATCCTAAAGCTCTTTTAGATTCGAATGATATGTAGTCTTGCTGGAATCCGGAACATAACTTATGTTTCGGAGAGAAATATTAGAATAAGATTTTTGCTGTAAAACTCTTTATTGTTATCAGTATTGGTCCAAAAGCAAAATGCATCCAACAAAATCGAATATTAGTTGAAGTGAAGCCAAGAYAGTCACCAAAGTGGATTGGATTGTCATCTAGCTGATTAGAGATCAATACAAGGTAAAATAAAAATAAAAACAATTTGACAAATATTGTTTTTGGCAAACTAATTTTCGAGCGCAAACTTAACTAACAAGTTTCGATCACCAACTCTACCAACTCTTGTCCTGTTATGGGAGCATGTTCAACATCTTAGACAAAGTAAGTTCAAAAGTATTATTTTATTAGTACCATGTTTCCTTTACTGTTCTCCCTGCGTATAAAATGACGAGTTGTATTAACAAACGTCTATATCATATCTTCAAGATATTTAAAGGATGAAATGACGAGTATAAACATGTACTGATCAACAAATTAGAGAAAAACATGCGTTAAAGTTGGATAACAACATTTCAACATTGGTGGCTATAAAATGCGACCTTTGTCAATGTTCCAACTCACACGTTTTGATAGGAATTTCTGGGTGATATCTAGTTTCTTAGGYAAAATTGGCATCAACATCTGAAGRCTATCTTAGTTTTTTAGATCTGAAAGAACACATTCTTCCATTCTTTCAATCTCTCATTTRTGATAAAATATGTCACTATCTAGATCGTTTAGGATCATCTCTTACCTCTCTAGCTT
>NW_020202722.1:11292-22796 GCF_001531365.2 Cynara cardunculus var. scolymus
TAGGTGTTAAAAATTGACAATGATATATTTTGGTTAAAATGAATTGGTAATTTTATAATTTAGATGTAAAATGAATAAACATTCGAAATTGTATAAATACTATAAATTCAACATTATAATATTCCGAGGGGTAATAATAGACAACTACAAATATTCAGACATTTAYTGATTTACACAAGTGTTATCAATCAATAGTGAAATAAGATTTCAAAGTTGATCATTTTTTAAAAACAAACCACACCTTAGTGATTTTTTTGCTTAGGTTTGGTTCTGGCCCACTCACTAACACTATGCCACGATAATACAATATTTCAACCAACATTTCAACTGCACAACCTCCTGGWCGTGCAGGTCCAAGTGACGCAAAACAAAGGTACACAAGTTTKTGAGTCGTATATGTTGTGCGAGTTTGGAAAGCGATTTCTAGGTCATRTCGACCTCTATGGGGTAGAGGGTTTTCCAAAAGAATCATTATCGTGAATTWAGTAGCTATAAGTGTTTGGTAATAAAGCTAGGCATTAAGTATGTTCTGGTTATGACACGTAGGTGCTACTTTAAGGGAGCAAAATCAAGCTATGTGTCGAGTGAGTACCATATACTTTACTAAGATGTATGGAATGATTACGTGATGTAACGKTGTGAGCTTGTGCATGCTACCGTGCTAAATAAAGTAGCGAGCATGGTAACATCCGATGTATGAGTGTGAGAATGTTCTTATACGTTGACGGTGTGACGGAAAAATATTTATTGAAATAATCATATAAAATAGTGTCATTTATGTTATTTAATTAAAATTAAGATGATAAAAGTTATTTGGTTTTACGATAATACCCTTTGCTTTATTTTGTCTTGTTGTAATGGAATAGTGTACATAACAATCGCACCTTTTAACGCTGCATACATGAATCATTAATCATCCATATCTCATCKACGGCTCCAATTATTTGAAATCATTAGCAGACAGTAAAGTTCACCCTGTTCCTGCACACACATGATTCCTGCCCCTCTTCCAGTATTTGAGCGCTTTTTACGTTAACATATTCACACAATCACAAAACACAGAGGAGGAGATACACCGCCGGAACCCACATACACTGGTTGCCGGAAAACCAAACTCCTCCCCTCGTGTGAAACTACACATCCTTATTTATCAAATCCACCTATATATATATATATATATATAGAGAGAGAGAGAGAGAGAGAGATGATGTGGGAAGGGGGATCATCGACGACGGCGGCGGCGGAAGGAGGTGGAGGTAGTGGAGGAGGGAGGAGGAAACCGTCGTGGAGAGAGAGAGAAAATAATCGGAGGAGGGAGAGACGAAGGAGAGCCATTGCAGCGAATATATATAATGGGTTGAGAGCACAAGGGAACTACAATTTACCCAAACATTGTGATAACAATGAGGTTTTGAAGGCTCTCTGTAAAGAAGCTGGTTGGGTTGTTCTTCCTGATGGCACCACCTTTCGCAAGGTATACTGTTTTTTTGTTTATTTTAAAATTAATCAGATATTCTCCAAAACAGTTTTTAGATGGAGTAAAACCCTCCTTCAATCGAGGAATTGGTTTTCCTTGATCTGCATTTATGTCCASTGGTTGGATCTACGGTTTTTATGAACTGGGGTTCGATGTTTCWGTTATATTTTTCTAGATTCCTTCTTAAATGCGAATTTAAACCACCGATTTCTTCGTTTCTGGGGTTTGATTTGTGAAAATGGACGGAAATTTCAAGTGGGTGATTTCGTTTATGTAGGATTCTATCTGTAATTGTAGATTTTTGTGTTTTAAATGGCGGATCTACTCATTTAATTCGATTCACACCAAGAAATAATTACGACTTGCATATAYCATCTTAAATTTAAGTTTCTTTAGAAGAATTTTACATGTTCTTGATGTTGCACATTTTGTAATGTTGGGACTTGAAGAGGTTCTTGAAGACGATGCCAAATGCTGAGGATTTCATGTTGAAAAAACTTGCAGAATGAGTTCATACTTGCTAGTTAATCACTGATTAAGCTTTAACTTAGAGAAATTTGCAGAAATTAAAGATTTGTTGAAATTTACCARATGATTGTGGTCTTGGATCTTACCAATCATATGGTGATGTTGAGTTTTTGTTATCTATTTTATAACTTCCATCTTGATCTGAATCCACAGGGATGCAAGCCACCACCCTGCATCGAAATGGGAAGCACATCAACCAACACAACCCCATGTTCTTCCCGAAAACCGAGCCCCCCTTCCTCATCATTCCCTAGCCCATCACACCACCGGTTCGCTTTCTTTCACGACTCGATGCCATCTTCACTCCCWCCTCTTCGGATATCAAACAGCGCCCCTGTAACCCCACCTCTTTCGTCCCCAACTTCAAAGCCTCCCCAAAACAACAATCTCATTTGGGAATCTTTAACCAAACAATCAATGACCTCTTTCAACTTGCCATATTTCGCGTCTTCAGCCCCTACGAGCCCAACTCGACAMCAGCGGTTCATGCCCACCACCATACCGGAATGTGACGAATCTGGTTGCACCACCATAGATTCTTGTCAATGGGTGCGGTTCCAGAACCACGAGCCAATGGTTATGAGCCCCAACTCACCCACATTCCACCTGATGAAACCAAAGCTTCCATCCGCGGATGAAATCTCCAATAAAGGAAAAGGGAAAGGGGCAGAATTGGAATTTGAGAATGGAGGAGTGAAGGCATGGGAAGGTGAGAGGATTCATGATGTGGGATTGGATGATCTTGAGCTCACACTTGGAAGTGGGAATGCTAAGTGATTGATGTAGAGATTTAGAGGTTAGTTTACCACTTAATTATTTTTCTTCCCAGAATTTGTTAAATGATTGTAGATTTTGGAGTTCTGTTTTGATTTTTTTGATCTTTTGTTTGTGGATATTTGGATAGTATCTTTCTGTTCCTATGCTATTTATACCCTTTTCTTGCATCCCGTTTAGAGATTGTGGATAAGTTATGATCATTTCAAAAGATTGATCAAAATTATCAACAAATATCCATGATRCTATCCAAATATATTGASAAAGACTCAAGGGAGSCCCATGATACAAAATCATTCAGAGGGTTTTAGAAYYATTAAGAGATARACTTTTTTTGACCAAACAAGATTTACCTCTTMWCGATTCAGAKATTGTCTTTCAATRGAACTATTAAAAGGTAARCAAACGACCCCTTAGATTCTTAAAATATATTGARGAGAAATGGTWTGAATCAAAGCTCTTGTGAATTCCAACAAGCCCCTCCWATAGAGCTTAATGGGATAAAATCTATTTCATTTTTTGATATAGCTCAAGTGGTGAGGTCTTCAATGATTTATTCTTCACTAGTTATCAGTTGGAGATCCTACAAAATTACTAGAAATTTATTAAACTTTTAAATTCGTTACTCCATAAACTTAGAGGGTTGTTTACTAAAACCCTTATCTGGTAAATACTAACAGATCATTTACTTAACTGTATGATATGATAAAGATTGAGAATCTTACTCAATAGAAGTGATAATAAAAGACATAGTCTCTTACGAAATATGTTTAAAGTAAAAAAAAAAAAAAAAAAAAACAAATGGGGGGAAGTGAAGTGAAAGATGATTGTTGTATGAAGTGGGAGAGCCATGTTCCCCATATTTGAGACACAAGTGGCAAAGGGCATGAGACATACCATGACACATCTTAAAGAATTGAAGCAACTTCTCAACCACAACATAAATGATATTTTAAAATATTTAAAGGCATAATGTCCTCATGTTTATTTGTTCCCATGGAAATTGCTTTTTTCATCAAATCTTATATTTTGTTAAAAAAAGTTATTATTAAAATAGTTATGTATATTATATAATAAAGTATTTAGACAAAAATATTAAAAAAGATATTAGTAGGTTCTGTTTAAGGATAAATGATGTAGTGAATTTCAAGTCATAGATGCATATTTAAAAACATAAATTCATAAATAAATTAGACTTGTTAATAAAATAATTCTCATTTTATTATAAACTTTCAATATAAATATTCTGAAATATATTTTCTTAATTTGCCCTTATTATTATTCATGGAATTGTTTGTAGTACATAAACAAATTAATTGAAGACTTATACAATTTACTGATTTTGCAAAAATGAACCTTTCAAAAAAAAAATGATCAAAATGAAATTTATTTATGCTCAGGAAATTAAAATATATATATATTATATTCTAAACAACAATCAATTTTATGTAAATAGTAATGTTTGGCAAGTAAAAGACAAAAACAACTACTTGATAGATTTTCCATATTATTATAACTAAAAATGTGCAACATATATAGAGGGGAATAAATTAGGGCCTAACTTGTCTACTCCCAAATGTTATTTTTTGATATGTCCTCCTATCAAGAGAAAAAAACCAAAAACGTTAAAAAAGTGGAATCATATCCACACAAAAAATGTTATTATTTTTGCTTTTAGGATTCACAACAATTGTTTCAAATTATTTTGGATAAGCGTGTAAATATTTGTTATATYATGGATGTGTTGAAAGTCATACGATTCAATTCGAACCAACTAATTCAATTATAATCAACCGACCAAATATTAGATCTCCAAGCGTTTACATGTCTAGCTGGATTTAGTTGTTGTTTGGTKGTTTTCTCATTAAGACCCGTATAGATTTGGCTGTTTGGATGTCTCATAATCTCACCATTTAGATTCTAGATAGAAAGAATGTCACAAACCACAAGAATCTAAGCAATGTTCATGAATACAAACCAAACTGTTAAACCATGTCAACAAGAAATGTGAATCGTAAGCATGCTAATGGATAGATAACAAACATAAATATTCATAAAATACATTATGTTATTTAAATAGAAAACTTGAGCTATTATGCTACATTGAGCTAGATGCCAGTGGAACAAAGACCAGCAAGTCAAAAAAATGAACTGTTGTGACCATGATAAATGGCAAAAATAGAACTTCAATTGAACTTTCTACAACATAAAGCATTGCAATTCAGGAGTCATGGTTGAACACTAAAAAGGGWGTGTTATTTAAACATTATGGTCGACGGAAAAGCGGTATGGGCCTATTGTTACAGCAAAGGACGACGTGTGATTACATGCAGTTCGCCACAAATATGCATTCCTTCATCATAATCGACGCCTCCACTGTTGACCTCACGAAAGACAACTKCGAACTGCATCTACAGATGTTGGAACTACTTAGTCCACTATAGTGACACAATCTCAACATTTCATCCATCTGTTGAAAACTCTTGGTTGATGGTCGTCCTCCATAGCTCTCCACCTCCACCTCCCCCACGACTATTTGACTTGCCTCCGATCATTTTCTCCCACATCAACTCCTTCATGATAACGTGCATGTCCTCTTTACACAATGCAAATACAATGTGCTCAAGATATGTAATTATTACTAGAMATTAAACACTATAATCATTAACCAGATGTTTTGGTAACTCATAGGGATAAAATAATGGTTTTAAGGTTTTAACCGGTGGTGGCAACGTCTCCATGTTGCTAGTAGGGGTGCTCATGGGTTGGGTTGATCGGGTTGAAAACATTTGAACAACCCAACCCAATGCTTGCGGTTTGGAA
The DNA here is from genome assembly GCF_001531365.2 of Cynara cardunculus var. scolymus. Classification (NCBI taxonomy): domain Eukaryota; kingdom Viridiplantae; phylum Streptophyta; class Magnoliopsida; order Asterales; family Asteraceae; genus Cynara; species Cynara cardunculus. Next base: position 16,895 of record NW_020202722.1, read on the forward strand.
AATCTTAACCCAACCCAAACCAAACCAAAGTGCAACCCAACCCAACCCAACCCAACCTGTATAGGTTAGTCGGGTTGATACTTTGTTACATTAAAATATTTTTTTTTAACCTTGAATATGTTATTTCTCTACTAATAATTTCTTTTTCATCATCAACCATTTAATACAACTTATCCATATTTCTTACATATATCAATTCATATAATTTTCTCAATTTACATATATATTATATTCACAGTTATTGAACATATATAAGAATGACTATAGAGAGATGTGAATAGATCGAAAATATGTATATATGAAAAGCAAACATGATAGTGTAATTGTCTAATGTATATTAATATAAATTCAACAATTATATTAAATCTAAGAAATAAAAGAAAATATCGRGTTCATCGGGTTGGGTTGGGTTCAAATAATAGTAACCCAATACCTACAGTTTGACAATTTTACAATTCGATTAGACATCAGGTTGCTTCGGGTTGGGTTTTTTCGYGTTGGGTTGGGTTGATCGGGTTGGTCGGGTTTTTGAGAAACCCCTAGTTGCTAATAGTCGTCAAGACACACACTTCTGACCTCGATGACAAGTGATGAACCAAAGGTGTCARCAGTAACCACCACAACCATCAYCCTCGTAGCGATCCTCCGACGAACATTTTATCCAAGTATCCTCATTCTCCTCACTCACCATCACACTCTTCTGACTACCGTAAACCCGCCTCATTATCGATCAACTATGTTAYGACAAAATCAAATCCTTCAATCATCTCTTAGATAAAAGGGAAAAAGTATAGCAAATCACACATGTGTCGAGTCGGTGCTAACTCGAGCAATGTGACGGGAAACATGGTACTCTGGTGGAAGAAGCCAACTCAATAGGCATCATGCCTGAGCTGCCCGATWATTGACCTTGTGGTTGTAGGATGTTGCCATGTGGAAAATGCGATGTTATAAGTTTCAGAGTTATTAAATATATCGAAACGTATTGAAAATCTGAATAAAGCTAACCGATAGATTTCCCAAAGGTATTTTTTAAAATAGAGAATAAAAAATCAAAATCTATACAAAGGAATCTCCAACAGATTCATCCTTTTAAAGAATCTAACATTGATTATAATATTAAAATAATTGATTCATCTATCAAAATATTATTTCTCWCGTTAAATATTTATTTTTAAAATTTATTATTGATGGTCTTACTTGATAATCATTTTTGCATGTTGTCTATATTTGAAAAAAAAACTCTTTCTCTTTTCTACCTTCTCAATTTTAAAGATAGTTTTAGGAAACTATTGCAGCAATATATTAACTTAAAATACTCATCCGAAATTRTTGAAGATAGTCAAAGAGTCATCTSCGGGCCAATCATGGTTACCACATTATTGGTTTTGAGAAACAGCTTGAGCCCACTTCACTAACTTAGGTTTGGTTAATCTATTGATCTTGTTGGCCCACCAAGCCCAACAACACACCATTTTTCTACTAAAGATGGAATTGACCTGACCGATTTGGATCAGTTATGGTCCGAAACCAGTTACACTTTTTATGGAAATTCAAGACTTATTTGGGACCGGAAGAGAAATTATAGCACTTCCACTTTGRTCAGTTTGTCTGTAGTAACATATAACAAGTTTCTAGTTCAGAAGTWGAAATCARTGTTACCTTCTCAATTGCAGCATCATCTAGGATAACTACAKGACATTTGCATCCATAAGTAGGAGCAGCTATTGCAAATCTAATTCTTCAAAGTAATCTTAAACTTCATAGAAGTATAAATATATAGATAAACCTGCTCAAATTCGAGAGTGTAACTGGATACCTAGTTTTGCTCAAATTCAATCAATACAGAAACCATAAACAAAGACGGATCTTGTAGATGGTGAAGTGACCTAACAAGGCCAGGAACTGAACATTCCTATTATTTTTTCTTCATGGGTTATTCGTAATTGCTTACAGTACAGATGCTTCTATGAAGTTTCTTTCTTTTCTACAGCTGATAAAAATCGTTGCTTTAGACGATGCATATGTAGAAAGCCCATTAGTCTATTATTTACTAGCGAATTTGCATAGGCCACCTTGAATGGCGTGAGCCGCATGCAGGGAGACCTGCACGGGTCGGGTGGTTTATTGGGCCTCCCCCGCGCAAAAGATTACAAAAAAAAAACCAAAATCTAATAAAAAGTTACAAAAAACCCCAAATGCAACCCACACTTCTCTCACTCATTTCATCAAACACATTATGTGAATAGACATTTTTGTCAAAGAAAAAGATAGGGATGGACATTTGGTCGGTTATATCGCACACATTTAGACAAAAAAATTGGGCSACAAAGCAATTATACAATACGGTCCAATATCGTATTTCCATGTAATAAAGTGGTACAAGTACTGGATTATCGTCCACGGAGCTTGTAGCAAAAGTCTAATAAGAGTCTATTGAAAAAAATGATTTCAGATGATGAAATTGAAGACTTCAGTTTGATTCTGAGTTAACAATGATAATACAACAGAATAATAAAGGTAGCAAGGTGTAACATCCCAAAATTTTCAAATACTTAAATATAACAAAATTAGTATCCTAAGATCAAACACTTACATTGCAGCGGAAATAAAATTTCTAATCTTACAATTTATATCACCATCTAACATTACAATGTTGACGAACATAACTTTGCTATATATAACAATGCCTTGATCTGCACATGTCCTTTGATGCTAATCCTTATATCTCTATCCAACTTTTCTTTCCAGTCTAATAGCCGCCTGGGTGAAAAAGTTTTAAAAGAGTTTTGGGTGAGCCTTAGGCCCAGTGAATCCACGTTTTTCATGCATGAACAACAACTTTTACAATAAACAATTTTCACGAAGCTTCATAAATTAGCATGCCTTGATGAGAATAATACTTTTCATAAAAAAAAAAGATATTATAGTGCGTGTCTACGTCACAAAGCAACGACGTCATGRGAGATGTCTACCTCACACAGCATCACCTGACGAACTCACACAGTATGTCCGCACTTACGGTTTAGACAAACTCACAAAGCATGCTCGTCTTTACAAAATCATACCGTAGTACATTCCCATTGACAGACAAATACTCAAAACACATATTATAAAAATATCGAACTTTTCACGCATATATAGCATATCAAAAATCTCGAGAAACTTCAAAAAACTTGTGGATAATAAGACATGCAAACATTTTAAAAATAAATCACGTGTAACTCACCATACAGGTCATAATTCCAAACCGTTCCTCGAAGTTCCTCATGTTCTTCCAAAAAAAATGCATCAAACTTGTTACGCTTCACCAAATTATCTTCATATTCCACCTCACTTATACGAGTTTCCTTCCTCGAGAATTTGTCATCTCTATGCTTGAAGACCTCTCCATATATATACTTAGTCATCRGCGGTTTCACGGAATATGAAACGATAAGCCAAGATTAATGGTCGTAGGTTTCATGACCATTGGGTTTCTTATCATTAAATTATATTCAATTTCTTTCCTCTTTTTTTTTGGTTATTACACAAGGGTGTAAGACTTGGGGTGAAACGTAAACACAAATTCCAGCAGACAATGCTGTAGAAATGTTACAGCATGCAGTAAGCCACAACTAGTCCCACCATCTACTTTGAAGGTATTCCTCTCGGACTTCACCTTTGCACTATATTATAGCTTTGCACCATATCTCTATGTGGTGTTCAGACCAGGGATAGTGACAAAATGGTGTCTTCAAGATATATGGCTAAACAAATCTATTTATTAAAAATCACTCTTTCGAGCCGATTCTCATATCATTCAAGTTGGAGTGTGTTCTAGATAGTTCATCTCTGAATCTATCGCACTTTGACACTTTTAAAGAGTGACCAACCCGTCGGGAGTTAAGTTTGGAAAAACATAAATGACAAGTCTCCTTGTCGGTAACTTTCTCAAGTCTACCTCTCATATCATTCAAGCTGACGTGCATTCAATGGCTTATCTCTAAGTCCATGGCACTTTTAACACTTTCAAAGTGATCAACTCGTCAAGAAGTGTACTTGGTTTTATAAAACTTGAATGAAATAGTGGAACATTGTTATTGCGAAACAACGTCCACTTTCATTCGGTCTAACATTTCACCCTTTATCCTACACACAAGCTAATGAAATTAGCTACTMATTACGAAAAATAAATGTCATAAAATATAAATGACATAAAGTAAAGACATGAATATAAATAACTGAAAGTAAATGAYAKAAAGTAAAGACGRAAATTAAATGACAATAAAAATAAATAAATAAAGGACAGTGCTGCAGCARCTCATAACGAAGAACAATATTKAAAGAAAAACTAAGAACTTCACTTGCATAACATAAACTAATGATAMTGAAAGTTTTAGAGTTAAGGGATAAGGGATKATTACAATAGAGYACCCAARGTYCCTATTTATAYAAAAGTTCTAAACATAAAGACAAAARCATTAGAAARATACATGTTCATAAAGGGGGAACCATAAAGGGAATATCACATCATCTTCAAAAGGTCACCAAAAAGTCCCTCTCACCAGYTGTGATGGTTAAAAACCAATGGTTCTCYGGRCTTAGTCTTCTTTCYAGTACRATGGCTGAATCAACAAGCACTTCTTCAAAAAGCCRTATCAGATCAGGCTAATGCTGYAGGAATGMTGCARCATAAGGTGCAGTATTTCTAAGTTAAAATAACATMTACTCCAAATGTTGTAAAGACACATTCATCACCACATTTAGCTCCAAATAAAATAAATGGAAAATAAAGAAGTAAAAATGACTCAAGGTTGGGATAAACTAGAARAATCTACCTATTTAAACAAAGAAATGAGTACTTTAAGCATGTAATAAACCATGCTTATCAACATTCAAAATCCATTTTTAAAGAAAAGCAACTGTTGATCCAAGCCCTAACAAGAACATGAAACCATTTGTTGAAGCTAAGTAGATCGAAGAGGGAGCAACTACCAGTTTTGGACATAACACGGCTTAACAATMTGATAACATTACATGTATCAATCCTTCATAACTCGGTTCTCGATTCTTATGTATCAAACATGAAAAACTTTATTWAGATGACTTTCTGTTTAAGATGRTTTTYCGATTTCATGTTAATCAACGAGTGTTCAGGAACAATGCACATTGATGGTTTTATAATTTTTAATGTGAAGTTGAGGAACAAATTATCAAACCAGTAAAACTTTATTAAGATGGTTTTGTATTTCATCTTAATCAGCGAGTATGACCAAAACCAGAAAACCCAAAAAAATATAGTTTCAAGGAACTCTTACCTACATACAATAGAGATGGAATCAGAAGAAGGTGAAGAAAATTCTGAGTAATCAGAGAWGATTACCTCGATTTCAGAAGCGATTCCAGTAGAGGAGCGATGGATTGAGAGATACCGTGAACTTATTCGCAGTGAGATAAGAAACCTAACCTTATTTATATATTGTMTTGAATCAGTAACCATAACAGGAGCTTGAATCGTCTTCTTGGAAAATCAATTTGGTGAGGAGGTCGAGACGTAATGTTGGGAACATAAATTCTGAAGGATGAAATGTCACTTTGGGAAGGGAAGGAGTGTCTGAGAAGGCCAGGCATGAAGTTATCGGAGAAAATAAAGAGTTTGCCATTGATTAATTGTACATCAAGCTTATAATATTATTTTTAAGACTTTTAAGAGTTTACGCGTTAATAAACAGTACTTTATGCATTAACAATTGTTTTTAATTTTTTTTTCAAATTTAGTTTATAAAATAGTATAAATTAATATATACATTCATTTTAAAATGAAAGAAGTAATAAATTAACAATCTTGAATCTTTTATTTTATAAAAATGAATTAGTATTTAAATGGAACATCAAAGTCAACAAATATTTTAAAACAACA
>NW_020202722.1:23382-29223 GCF_001531365.2 Cynara cardunculus var. scolymus
AAATTCTTTTTTTATTTATTTAAAAAATCACTGACAAAATATTTTTTATTTTTAATCCAAATATATTTTATCAATATTTTTTTTTAAATATTGGTACTTTTTTGGTATATTTGTTTCATTTTATATATGTAGATAGTTTTTTGGTTCAAAAAATATTTAGAGACTTAATCGCTGAAAATATGAAAGTTCATTGAGGTTTTTTTTTCATGTTTTTCCCCTTAATTTATCACATTAATCAGTTTTATAGGTTACAAGAATGTATCTAACAAGTTTTAAAAAGTCCAAGAATTTATTTAACAGGTTTTCGAATGTCCAAATACTTATTTGTTCCAGAAAATTRTCCAAAGACTTAATCATTCCAAACACTAAAGTCAATTGAATTTTTTAGACTTTAATAACATAATATTTTTCTCACTTAAACATTTGTTTTCAAGATTTTTTATTGATGAAATATAATAAAAAATATTTCTCTCTCATAATAATCATTTTTTARAGATTTCTCTAAATTTAAAGATTTTTTCACCTTCTCTCTTAGTTTATCCATTTTGAAGAAAATTTTGAAAAATCTGTTACAACAAAAAATATTCAAAATCCTTATTTCTTTCATTTTAAAAAAATTTATGAGAGATATTTTAACATGTTTTTATTATTTTTCTTGATAAAACACAAAGAAATAAACAAATTAATATTTGCCACTTTGTATTTATCAAATTACGTTTATTAATCGTGGAAAATGCCCAGATAAGTCGGCAACCATTATTAAACAGTTTTTCTATGATTAAAATAATTTTACTGATATTTATTTGATAATTAAAATCTTTTGCCTAAAAATTAATTACTCAAAATCATTGGATTTGTTTTTTCCTCCAAAAATTATATTCAAATACCCGCTATTTTCTTCATGTCATTATAAGCGATGGAAACAGAGACAAGATATTGAAATCAACAATCTTCATCTCTGAGGTAACGTACGTTTGGTTCGCAGAATGTTTTTGGATGTAATATAATTTGTTAAAAAAAATTGACTTTGAAGGAATTGGAATAGAATGTTGTCAGGTTTGACCACCTGTTTGGTTGACAGACATTGAAATGAAATCTGTTAAGGAATTGAGATCTATCTGTTTGGTTCACAGAATGTAGCTTTATGGGGTATTTGGGATTGCTTATTTAACACAACTTATGGTTTTTTGTAAAAGTGTTTATTAACTTATGTGGTATCAAACCGGAGTTTTGTGAAAACTGTTTGGATTAGCTTATAGTGGTATCAAAAAACAATAAGCTGATAAGTTGTTTTCTAGTTTTTGACAAATTTTGCTTATATATGTAAAATGACCAAAAATGATAGTCTTTCATATTATTGACTTATGAGAGTGTTTGGGATTGCTTAATAACTTATTTGATATTTTAACATGTAAAAATTTATTTTTCATCATTTATAATAATATTTTTGATAAAAATTTATATCAATAAGATTAATAATTTATATCGATAAGATTAATAATTTATATCAACAAAATTAATAATTAACAAACATGGTTAAAATGGTAAACTAGTAATAAGCAGTTTTTCATAAGTCATGAATGATTAACTTATCAAAAACTGCTTATTACCGGTTTGGCACCGGTATAAACAATTTTATTTTTCCTCATCCAAACATTTGATTTAGTTTATCACCGGTGTCAAACTAAAATAAGCCAAAAAACACCTAAAATAAGCAATCCCAAACACTCCCTTAGAATTGGAATAAAATATTGATAAATGACCAAAATGCCCTTTTTTGAAAATTTTAATTTTTTTTAAAACTAAAGTACTTTAATAAAATAATTATTTAATATGTAAAACAATATAAAATACACAACCCAAATATAACCATAAGCCAAACGACGTTACTAAATCGACGATGGTTGGCGGTGATTCAGTTCGGCGGTGGTCCGCAGTGGTTCAGATGGAGATGGTAAGCGGTGGTTCAGATAGGCGGTGGCGGCGGTGGTTGTTCAAATCGGCGGTGGTGGCCCAACGGTGATTTAGAGCGATGGAAGTCATTGGTGGTTGGCAATGATATAGATCGATGGTGGTCCGTTGTGGTTCAGGTAACGATGGTTGAATGTGGTTCAGATCGATGATAGGTCAGATCGGTGATGATCAATGGTGGTTTAGATTGGCGGTGCTTCAGATAGATAGTAGTTGGCGGTGGTTCAGATCGATGGTGGTGGTGGTTCAGGGCATATTTGGTATAATGAAGATAGAAATTCCATTTCATCAAAATACCATATAGTTGTTAAGGAATTTTAAATTTCATTATTTGTGGAATTTGTAGGATTTTAAAGATTTCTTTCGTGAAAAAGAATGAACTAAACGAGGGAATGAAATTTGGTCAATGGAATTCAACATTCTAATTCCATCAGATTCCTCCAGAATCTGCGAACTAAACGCCACCTAAGTTATCGGAGAATAAGGGGAGTTTGATTCGGAGATTCTAAAAGAATCTGACAGAATTGAAATGTTAAATTTCATTGATCAAATTTCATTTCCTTGTTTGGTTCATTCTTTTTCAGGAAATGAATCTTCAAAATCTTACAAGTTCCACAAATAAAGGAATTTAACATTCCTTATCAACTACATGGTATTTTGATGGCATGGATTCTCAATTTTCATAATAGCAAATATGCTCTTAACCTAATATACCTTAATCTCATAAAACCTAATATGACCATCGATCATCGACCACCTCCAACCACTGTCGATCTGAATCATCGCGACAACCACCACCATTTAAACCACCACCGACTATTGCCTTCTCACACCATCGACCACTACCGATCTGAACCACCGCCGACCACTACCGATCTGAACCAGCCATCGTCTATTTGATCCACCTTCGATCTGAACCATCGCCATCACCGCCATCTGAACCATCGTGGACTACCACTGATCTGAACCATATCGACCATCGCCATCTGAACCACCAGGACCACCACCGATCTGAACCACCTTCGACTACTATCGATCTGAACTACCACTGACCATCATTGATCTGAACAATGATCGGACTGATCCATTGCTGATCTAAACCTCCACGAACCTCCACCAATCTAAACCACCGTCGACTACTACCAATCTGAATCACCGCCGGCTATCGCCGATCTGAACTACCACCGACCATCACTGATCTGAACAACCACCAGTCTGATCCATCATCGATCTGAACCACCTCTCATTTGAACCACCGTCGATCTGAACCACATCCGACCACCTCCATATGAACCACGATAAAGCACTACCGACCACCGACGACTACCACCGATCTGAAACATCGTCGGCTACCACTGACCACCAATGATTAGAACAACCACCGATCTGAACCACCGCTAATTTGAACCACTGTCGATCTGCAGACCACCGCCTTCTGAACTGTAACAACCTAAAAAAATTACATAGGAAGGACCCTTTGTGTCAAGGCAAGAAAGAAAAGGATATGAAATGTTTATTTCCTTAATCTTGCACTTGGCAAATAAAAGGTTATACTAACAGTCAAAGTAAATGTGTGGCGCATGGATTTCCTCTTTCAGTTGAATGGTTGCAAAACAAGATGTAGATAAATGTGGAGGCTATTCTATAAAAAAAGGTGGATGAGCAAAGCTGGCAGTACCAAGATAAAAACGACGGAAACAGGAAACAAAGATTTGGTGCGTTCGGTAACGAAATGGTAAGCCTTCAATGCCTAATTACTTGTAATTCTATTCATGGAAGTTTCTGATAAGAGTTGGTTCGGGGCTTCCGTTTTGGTGAGTTCCCGTAGGCGGTGTTACAGAACCGCCATTAGTTGGTACTCTAATCGCAACTCTCAATGGCGGTGGGTTCCAACAAAAATTTTATGGCGGTGAAGTTTGCGTAGAGGAAACCCACCTAAAACGCCCTCCGATTTCAGGCATAGTTCCCGATGGAAGTTGGTTCGGGGCTGCCGTTATTGGGGTAGGGCGAGTGAATTAACAATAAAAAAACCAGGTTTACCGATTTAGAACCTTTTGTCCAAACATGTCCGTATATAGGTGATGAACCACTATGGGTTTTTTTTTTTGAAACCTAGTAACTTGGTAAAGAGAGAGAAAATGATTGAAGCAAGTTATGAAACTTTGGAGTTGAGTTAATTTGAACATGTGAGTATAAAAAACCGTCAACCCGTGAAATTCGCCCAACCTAACCCGCTAACAACCCAATTAAACCCAACCCGTCTAACTGCCAAAACCGCCCACCCTTCAAACCGCTAACCCGCCAATTAGGAGGGTTGAAATTGGCTCAACCCGCCCAACCCACGGCTAATATATAATTTTTATAAAATTTTATTTATATATATATATATATATATGCTTATTATGTGTGTGTGTATATATATATATATATATATTAATAATGTATAAATTTTATATAATTTTTATTGATATTATATTTTGTTTCATAGGTTACCAAAAGAGATTCACGATCAAAGATTGATCATAAATAATCTAATTAGTAAGAAAAATTATTGATTTTTTTTTGCACCAACAACAAATTGATATTTTGGAGAATATAAATGATATTCATAGATATTTGATGGACGAATCCATCAATCTATGACGCTTTTAAAGAGTTACATTAGAAAAATGTCTTATCTAAATAGAGTTACAATATGTTTATAGGATGATTTTGGACGTCTTAACAAATTTTATGATGTTTTTAAAATAAAGTGTCGTATTAGTTATGTTATACAACACGACTTGAAAAAAGTGTCATGTGAACATAGGTGTCCTATAAATTGATGAGTTTATGAGACACTTCTCAAAATGTTTCTATAAAATAACTAATACAACATATTATTTAAAGATCATTCCAAAACACTCGTTGAAACGTCCAAAAACGTCTTATAAACCTATTGTAACCTTTTTAGATAGGACGCTTTATAGTATGGTCCATAAACTCAAGTTTTATGAATTATTTAATTCGTCAAATTATGTAACTACTAACCCGTCAACCCAACCTAGCCCGCCTCAACCCGCAAAGGGTTGGGTTGGGTTGGGTTATACTTTTGAATGAGTTAAGTTGTTTGAAATTTTTCCAAACCATCATAATTAAGTTGGATTGTAAAATTGTTGTAAACTGCCCGATTCAACCCGCGTATAACCCTACGTCTACACTACTCATTAAAGCAATGGTTATCAATAAACAAAAGGCTCTTTTGCAATTTTATATACATAAATTTTTTAATATTTAAATTAAAGAACAATCTAGGGGTTATTTAGGGATTTAACATTTCTCTTTCCTCTGCTTCAGCCGACGTTGTATGAACAACTTGTATACACGGTGTTTGATGTGAAGTTGGAGATATGGTGAACCTAGAAATCTGTGATGCAACATTATTATAAAAGAGTGTTAATGGCACCCTTTAACAATGAGTGTTTGATTGCTTGAATATTGTGCCATATCTAAAATATCAAATCGATTTAATAATATTAAAAGTGTTCTCGTACAATACAACGAGATATATCGTAATTTTAATATTTTATTTTTTTCTTTATCTCAGTCGATATTATAATATGGCTTTATGTGATTTTGAGAAAACGATTATATTTTTATTTTTAAATAGAATATATGTTTGAAGATATCATAAAAATTTGACAAAAATATATCGATATTAGTATCAAATTAACCATTTGAAAATTCCTCATTTTTTGTGTAATTTTTAAATTAAATTTCTTTTATAATTTAATTTATGTACAATAACGTTTGGTTTAATAATATAATTTTTATAAAGATAATAATTATTTATTTTATTGGAACTCGATAATTATTCTAATTATATTTTAA
>NW_020202723.1:0-1239 GCF_001531365.2 Cynara cardunculus var. scolymus
GTAGTATTCAGCCTTCTTTCTGTAGAAGGCTGCGTCTTTTGGACCCCTCTGTGGTGCCCTGGGTCCTTTGGACCAGCAATATGCAACATACAACATAGTGGCCAGGTTTGCCACATTTGAAGCAGCCATCCTTGGGCTCTTCCTTCCTCTGTTCTTCATCCCTCTGAAATGTCTTCTGCTCCTTCTCTTTCTTCTCAGATCCCTCTCCTTCTGTGAAGCTTCTGCGATTGAAGCTTCTATACTCCTTCCTGTCTCCACCCTTTCTGTAATCTCTTGTGATCAATGCAAGAGTCTTCATTATCTCCTTCATGGAGATCTCTTCTTCTTCAGAGTTGTTGTCACTGTCTGCAAGCAGCACCATTTTCTTCTTCTTCTTCTCCTTCTTCGCCTCCTTCCCCTCCTTTCCCCTGCCGGAGCACCCGTCCTCTGCAACTAGTGCCAGAGGGCCACCTAGATTTCTCTTCATTTGCATAACTTGGGACTCTTGACTCTTGAGAGATCCAAACAGGTCTGCTAACGTCCATGTCTCGAGATCTAGGATGGCCTTCATGGACATTGTAATATTCGACCATTCATCCCCAAGGCTCTTCAAGAACAATGAGTTCTTCTCCTCTGTTGTTCTGGGGATACCATACCTTTTACAGTTTCTGATCAACGTATTTAGTCTAGCGTATGTATCTGTAAGAGACTCACCCTCTTTGGCCTTGAAGCTGTATTATTCGTCGATGCAAATAGAACGATTGTTCTATAGCGTCTTCCTTCCACCTTCGATTAATTTCTCCAGTTCTGCCCATATGTCCATGGATAGTTGACAGTGATCGATACATTTGAAGATGTCATTAGGATTGGCCATGATTAACAAACGTTTACATTTGTTCCCTAATTCGACGATTATCTTGTCCTCGTCGCTCCAGTTAGCTTCGAGACGTGGCTCGTAGTGCTCTGGTACTTCAGGCGTGGTTTGAGTTGCAGGAACTCTTGGAATGAGGTTCATTGGGACATAAGGAGGGTTATACAGGAATTTGCAGATCCTCAGATGAATACCCTCAAGAAAGTTCACCATTCGGATTTTCCATTGAGGAAATTCCTCACGAATGAGTGTAGGAGGTTTGGACTGTGAACCCGTACTCATAAACGATGTATTGGCCATATTTGCCATTGAATGAAGAAGAATTGAAAGAAAAATAGGAGAAGATTGATAAAACATTGAAAAACAGGGTAAACTGATGAAGAAGACGG
>NW_020202723.1:1842-7448 GCF_001531365.2 Cynara cardunculus var. scolymus
TCTCAGAGGACCAGTTCCAGAACCTCTGTGAGACACGACAGAGGTTCTGTCACTTGAGACTTGTAGCTTGTGCACCTTTTGCTGTTGGTCCTCTGTGATCTTCTGTGACATATCATCTTCTGTCAATACTTGCAGTTTTACTTTTTCTATACTTTTACATTTAAGGAACTGAGAGCTAACAGGAAAGGACTACTAGGCCAATAATTGTTGAAGATGAGACAGTTTTGGAGATAAATCCAGCGATCGAGCCAATGGTTGAAAAGCCGGCAGACTCCACGGTAGGAACAAGGTTGCTACTGGATTTGTCTGCCAATGTGGGATTCAATGAAGCGTTTGTGTAACACCCCATACCACACATTGCATGTAACACATATTTCATACAAAAGAAATACATGTTTATATACCATTCAGGTCGCTTAGTACAAGAATCTATCATTACATAATACAAGGTCCAAAAATTCAAATACATTTCTTGTACTAATCAACGTTCATCAATCAAAACTATACATCAAAGACAGTTCTTCATGCATAAATGCATATAGAAAAATATCACATTTTCCCCTTTCCCTTATCGTCCGTACCTCCTACAATACATAGTTAAAATCACAAAACGAGGGTTAGACCGAAAGGTCTAGTGAGTTGCCCTATTTATGTTATTGCAGGGTGGAAATCACCAAAATCTTTATGAAAAACAACTTTTCATATATATAACAAATATATGAACAAATAGGAATAAAATACAGTACCTTTCCACTTTTCAATGCCAAGTATTTAGATTTTTCAAATAACATACCTTTGAACCAACCAGGTTTCATATAAAGCCACTTTTAAACCTTTTCTAATCAAACAAGGTTTATTTAAAGTTTCAGGCCAAACCTGTTATTTTCTCCTCAATGCCCGTACCTTGTTCTGAATGTTGTTGTGGCGACATCTTCTTCCCTGACTTTGAGCTGATGATACCCTGCCCTTAAATCAATCTTGGAGAAATAACTTGCTCCCACCAATTGGTCGAACAAGTCATGATAGTCTATACACATTCGCATAGACCCATGTTTATTTTTGACAAATAACACCGGAGCACCCCAAGGTGAAGTGTTGGGTCTAATAAATCCTTTGCCAGTTAATTCTTTTAACTGTACAACCAAATCTTTCAATTTAGATGGAGCTAACCGGTATGGCGCCTTTGCTACTGGTGCAGCCCGTGGTACTAAATCAATTCGGAAATCAATAACTCTGTCTGGTGGAAATCCAGGTAAGTCTTCTGGAAAGACTTCTGGATATTCACTAACAATCGAAATTGATTCTTCTTTTCCCTTCTCTTTCTTCATATCAATTACGTATGCCAAACATCCTTGGCACTTATTCCGAATACTTTTCTGGGCTTTCATTACTGACAAAATACTGGTATGGTGATTCCGACGATCACCATAAATAACAATTGTTCCTTTGTCTGGCAGCATTGTTTTGATCATTTTTTGATTACAAACAATACTAGCCTGATACCTTGCCAACCGGTCCATACCCACCACTACATCAAATTCTTTCATCGGCATGGGAAATAACTGAATCGGAAGTTCACAGCCCTCAATCATAATATTACAGTTATTAAACAAACTTGTAACAGTTTCCTGACTATTAGCAGTATCAACTACTAATTCATCATCAAGTATCACAGAATTCAGACAAGTAGTTTGAGCAACAATGGTGATACAAACGAAAAGTTGGCACCAGAGTCAAATAACACCTTAGCACGTATTGAATTCAGAAGGAATGTACCTATTACTATATCAGGCGATGCTTCTGCATCGTTCTTAGTCATTTAGAAGGACCGTCCCCGTGCTCCTCCTTGCCCTCCTCTGTTCACAGTAGGCCTTCCCCGAGTACCCGACACGTTACTTCCCATTGTCAATTGCGGAGTTCTTAACAAAGGACAATTCGATCGAATATGATCCAGAGAATTGCAGTTAAAACATCTTTGATTAGGTGGGCAATTTCTAGACAGATCGCCTTCTTCAACACACTTATAACATTTTATTGGGTCCATCTTGCATTCACCCTGATGAACCTGTCGGCACTGTGAGCAGACTTTCTCACTTATCTGCTGCTCAGGTTTGTTATCATATCTTACAGTTTCGACCCTCGAAAATATGATGGCCCCTTCTATTTTCTCTTCTCTACAACCTTTCCTTCTGGCTGCCGGTTCTTATTTCGTTCGGTTACTTCGGCCGCGTCTACCGTCAATGAAAAGGTATTAGGGTTCATGGCAATTACAAACTCTCTGATTGAGGGTTTCAAACCCCAAATATACCTTTCTATCTTCCTGGGTTTAGTTGAAACATAATGTTCAGCAAAGCGAGAGTATTCAATGAATCTTTCAGTATACTCCCAAATTGTTCCATTTCCTTGTTCTAGCTTTAGGAAATATTCTTCCATTTGTCTAACTGCTGTTTTAGAACAAAACTGGTTCTTAAATCGGTCCACGAATTCTACCCAAGACAAAGTCTGTAAAACATCCGTTCTGGCAGAAGATTCAACTTCCCACCAGAACAAAGCATTTGACTTTAATATAGAAACAGCAAATCGAACTTTATCTATTTCCGGACACTGAATGGTGTTAAATACTAATTCCATTTCTTTAATCCAGCACACGGCTTTCACTGGATCTCTTTCTTCTTGTTGTGAGTAACTGGTACCGAGGGATGAACTTCTATTCTTTCTGTTTCTACCCTTGCTAGAACTCCCATAATAGAAGTCAGAGTTTCCCGCAACTTCCCCATTTCTTTAGCCAACATGTCTGTGGTTTCATATTCAGGATGTGGCACTGATCTCTCCTGAATATTCCCAGAATGGGATTCTTCATGTTCAGAATGTACTTCAGTCCGACCCCTTCCCTGAGACTGACTTCTTCCTCTGCCTCGTCCCCTTGGTCTTCCCCGACCTCTATTTCCAGACGTGCTAGTCGGAAGATTAACGGGCGATTCTTCCCTTTCCTCAAATTCTGGATGAGCCATTCTTCTAGATCTTCAGGTTCGGCTAGACATCTGCAGATTTTAGTGTTAATAATCATGTATTCACATTCCCAAATATAATAAATATTCAAGTTCAGATGTGTAACTGTAAATTCATAATTACACTGGCCAGTTGTAATTAAAATTTACCGTACACACTGTTGTTTCAACCCATCATATTTATTTCCAATGGTGCTAACGATGTCCAAGACCCTTAACATGCAATAAAACAGTTTAAGTCTAGGTATCTTGCTGTTGAATACCTAAATCCTCTAAACTCAGGCTCTGATACCACTTTCTGTAACACCCCATACCACACATTGCATGTAACACATATTTCATACAGAAGAAATACATGTTTATATACCATTAAGGTCGCTTAGTACAAGAATCTATCATTACATAATTCAAGGTCCAAAAATTCAAATACATTTCTTGTACTAATCAACATTCATCAATCAAAACTGTACATCAAAGATAGTTATTCATGCGGAAATGCATATAGGAAAATATCACATTTTCCCCTTTCCCTTACCGTCCGTACCTCCTGCAATACATAGTTAAAATCACAAAATGAGGGTTAGACGGAAAGGTCTAGTGAGTTACCCTACTTATGTTATTTCAGGTTGGAAATCACCAAAATGTTTATGAAAAACAACTTTTCATATATATAACAAATATATGAACAAATAGGAACATAATACAAGTACCTTTCCACTTTTCAATGCCAAGTATTTAGATTATTCAAATAACATACCTTTCAAACCAACCAGGTTTCATATAATGCKACTTTTAAACCTTTTCTAATCAAAAAAGGTCTATTTAAAGTTTCAGGCCAAACCTGTTACTTTCTCTTCAATAACATCCAGACTATGATTTCCAATAAGAACCTTGATCCTAAATCTTTAAATCACAAAGAAATAAAGATTCCAGACCACGGTAGTCTTTAAGGGATATAATAGAAAGAGTTATATCATACAACACACATACAAATGCCACCCTTATATCAAATGTACACCTCTCCTTGATATGCCACCCTTATTTCCTCATCAAAACATTTTACAAAAACAATTCCAAATAAACCACAGTCAATGGAATTATTATCAATCCAAAATCATTTATATCAATTTTTCTATTTTATGATAAAATAACAATTTTCATCAATCAAGCACAAGGCATAGTATAAACCCGGTCAACTTGGTATGGCCGGACCTCAACTCCGGTCAAGTCTTGACCGATTTACCAAATTCGGACACTATACCGTCCAAGGCCTGTCCGATTTAACACTTGGAATCAATTCCAATACTTTTGTCTGGATAAAAAGTCCGGACAATACATCGCCTAAGACTTGTTCGATTTAAAACAATCCAGTTACCACATGGTCGTATTCATACTTCTCCGTTCAAAATGTTTACTATACTTAACATTCATAAATAGCTCAATGCTTGACCGATTTAGAACTAAACCGTTTAACACTTGACCGGTTTAGGGCTTAATCGCCCAACCCTTGTCCGATTTAAGAATAATCCGGACAATATACCGCCCAAGGCCTGTCCGATTTAGACTTAATCCGATTACCCTTTATCCGAATAAAACCCTTAAGAAAATAAGTGATTTCTTTCCAATAATAAACAACATTCAAATAAAACCAGTAACAAATTATATGCAAAAAGGTTTAGAAATCACTCACCTTATCAAGCCTTTTGAAAACAACCTTCTTGTAAAGCAAAAGTAAGAAATCCGGGTAAGCTTTCTGTGTGGTCGAAATCACTGATCAATCTTCATTTTCTTCATAACAACAATGGCAGATTTGGATATATCTTGAATTAACATATTAAGAACTTTGAGAGGAAAAGTCAAACTTGCAAATCTGGTCAAACTCTCATTACGTATGAATATTACAAATGAGCTCCTCTACTAACAAATTACAAAGACCACTACCTATTTATATGGTCAACCTATCTAAACAAAGTCAAAGTCAAACTTCTATAAAAAAAGTCAAACACACTGACTTTTACAATTAAAGACTATTTATAAACTTTCAAGATGAATACAATTAATACTGATTTCTCAGTCCTAACATTCTCCCCCTTTGTATTCAGACTTGAAAGAAAATTCTGCGCTTTGAGTACTTGTTTGAACTTTGAAACAATATGCACAATATGTCTTCTTCAAATGAAATCTTCAACTTGTAATCTTCAAGCGATCAACTATTGAGAAAGATATTCTAGCATTCTCCCCCTCGAATGTAGAATCACGGTGATCTTCTCTTTTCACAATGTAGAACATATTCAAAAATGATCTTCAGAAATACTGTACAAGATATGATCTTCAAAGAATCTTTAGATAACAATTCTTCAGTAAACTATTGTGAAAAATGATCTTCACATTCAACATCTCTCAGTCGTTGTAGCACACAAATAATAATTCTTTAATCATCTTCAGTCGCAGTTCTTCTTTTGAGTCTTTTGCCATTTTCGAAGTTACTCCCCTTGATCTTTGCATCAGATTCCCTTTAACAATGTTCGGAAATGAATATTTCATTCATTATTACATATACTCCCCCTTATGATGAAATGAGAATCATTCCATCATACA
>NW_020202723.1:7921-9454 GCF_001531365.2 Cynara cardunculus var. scolymus
TGGCATGGGCTTTGCCTTTTTCAATATTAGTCTCCAAAGAATTGAGAACTAATAGATTGTGTGGTATGCCCGGATTATGTAAGTTTGGAACAGGATATTCGTATTCTTTTAATCCTGACACAACTCTCGTCAATTCTTTTAGCTCACAACAACTACCCCTCTCTTTTCATTTCAATCTCGGCACACAAATCCTTTTGTATCTAGGCTCACTTAGATATGGTTGTCCTCTTGGGTAGGTCTGTCGGTTTTGACATTCCATATTAAAAACAAGTTTACAGTTTCGGATATTAAAAAAATGAATGGATGTGTATCAGTCAAAGAAAAAGAATATCAGAGAACAAAATTGAATACAAACTAGTGTATTATCACCGAAAATGAATTTGGTATAAGAGACGTGATAATAACAGTTTGAAGAATAGCTGAAACAGGTATTGGAATTATGTACGATGAGAAGTTACGCAAGTAAAATCTCAGGAAATACAGAAAATGTAATCGTTACCAAAGAAAATCACTTTTCCAAAAACATTTATTGAACTTTCTAGGAAACTCCCCCTAGAAAGTAGATTAAAGTAATGAATCATTTAAGCTCAAAAATTAAAATGAAAACATTTTAAGTACGAGTTCTAAACTGGGTGTTTAGAAACCACAAACGGTAAAGCACGGGTTCTGAACTGAAGTGTTTAGAAGCCTTAGTTTGAAATAAGCCACAACTCCCCCTGCATCGGTGTATCATTGGAATGACATTCTAATCAGCATAAACTTGACACACCTGCAAAACCAAATCAAGTAGATTTTGGTACCCAAACAAACTTGGATCCTAATATGTTAGTATTTGGTTGGGTTATGTTGTAATTTCCAAACCATTTCTGTCTATAAGATGTATTCTTGTTAGCACTATGAACAGGATGACCAGGAATAAAATATGAATCGTACCAGTAATTGTGATCATACCTGTTCTTACCTTTCCAGTTATTGTGATAACTGTTATCTCCATGCCACCTGTTGAACYTTTTGTTATTTACAAAATTATTGATTCTGCATGTTGAGCACAAAATCCTTCTTTTGCTAAGATTAATCAAATCATTAGTAGACTTCACAATGCAAGGAAGATTGTTAGTACCAACAGGTGTATGAGATAAAACAGATTCAACTTTATTAATCCAAATGCTTTTAATCTTGGAAGAATAATTAGGTGATCCAATGACATACCCTTGATAGTACTGATTAGAACGAGAATAGTTCTTAGAAACATTAGATTTATGACTACTTGAATAACTGTTCGAATTTGAACAATTATAAAAGCTGGTTTTACACCGAGAAGGAAAACCAGTTGAGCTTTGAGTACACGAAAAGTCTTTAACTTTTTGTAAAAGATGGTCTCGTTCTACAGTAACTAAATCAAATTTAATTTTCAATTCAGTTCTCATGTTCAATTCAGTTTCAAGGTCTGTCTTTAGATCATACAATTTCTTTGAAGTATCCAGGAGTTTACCTTCTAACTCCTTCTGAAGCATTTCAAACTTTTTCTTCTGA
>NW_020202723.1:9899-21766 GCF_001531365.2 Cynara cardunculus var. scolymus
ATTCTCTTCTTTTCTATCTCCATCTCTTTCTGTGCATCAATTAAAACCTTTTCAGCTTGTGAAACCTTTTCCTTTTCTAATTCCAATAATCTCCTTAACTCAGTAAATTCCTCAATCTCTTTATTATTTCTTGAAGAGTTTTTCTCAATGAAATATGCACTTTTAACCTCTTTGAGTTTATTAAAAAAATATTTATTCGCTTTACTCCAAGACATCAAATTACCAGTGAAATCATTTTCTACATAGCGGAGAGTGTTCTCGAGTCCTTCAAACCTAGACTCAAATGCCTTCTCTATGCTTTCACACTTTTTTTATAATGTTTCCTTAAAACATTGAGAAATACTTCCTCCTTATAACCTTCAACTCTCTTTTCYAGAGCAATAATTGTCGCTCTGAAGTTCTCAGATACAACTGCCATTTTAAAAAATTGATTGATCAGATAAGGATCTATGCAGTGAAATCCGATAAAAGAAATATGAACAGTTAAGCTAAAAAAGAATAGAAAAAATACAAACACTGAAAAACTCACACAAAAACAAATATACAATGATCCAAAAGAAAACCTAAACACAATCAAACTAAGAAACCAAAAACAGAAACACAACTAATGGAAGCCCAAAAAGAATAATGTCCAAGTCCAAAAACAAACTGAACCAAGCCCAAAAATCAGAGTCTAGTTCAAACCAACCAATAGCAATGCGTTACAATACAGATAAATGTTCTATTTGCTCTAGAATTACTATAAAAACTCCACTTGAATTCTTCGAGTATGGATCCACTTCTCACAGTTCGTAACTGAGCAACACCCTCGTATTAGACACTTCTTGTAATTTATAMAATCAAACAACAAAACCTGTGTCAAATAACAACTGTTATCAACTGTTATTGCTGCTGTTGTTGCTGTGTCAATTCTTGCAGTGTTCTTAGATCGGACAACACTTTAACCACTAACTGGGTAAGATCCTGCTACTGCTGAAATAACAAAACCAAAATAGTCAAGCACAACTGTCTTATGTCTCAACTGGTACAATAAACTGTTACAAATTGTTAAACTTGACAAGTCAAAACAGCAAACCAAAAATTAATTCACTACACAGAACTGTGTAGAAGCCGTGTGCACACAATGTGAACTGAATGGTTTGTCAATTGTATTGTGTGTCCCTCTGAAGCTCCTGTTGTAGAACTGTGTAGTTGCTGTCAAAACAGTCTGATTAAACAAAACAACAGTCTTCACAATCAAAACAGTCTCAACAAACAACTAAAATTCAACTTAAACCTGTGAGCTGTTGTTTCAGTCCTGCACACTGTTAAGAACAAGACTACTGTTTTAGTCTTGACAGTCCTCTAATCCACAAATACACARCAARTAATACACAACCTGTGTGTGCACAGAACCTCTTAAAGATACAGCTTCAACTTGTTTAACACAGTCTGCTCAAGATATAGCTTCAATACTGCTTCAAATCTGTTTAAAACAGTTGAAGACTACACACTAAACTCAGTCAAGATAGCTTCTGTTCCAGACTCAAAACCTACTGTGAACCTGTTGTGAAGTTGCACACTGCTGCTACCAACACAGCACAAATAGTTGCTGTTAAAACAGACTTCTTTTAATACTAACACTAGCGCTGCTGTTATAAACCTTGAGTTGTTGTTTCAAACCTGCACAAACCTGCAAGCTGTTAAGACCTGTGAGTTTATGGTGTCACTAGCATCATCAACATTCGATGTGAGTTCCTCCTCGTGGACGGCAATGGAAATACTCAACAATTGTGATAACCAATTGTGAGTTTGCTGTCAAAACAGTTTGAGTTGCTTTGCTGCTTTGCTGCTTTGCTGCTTTTAAACTTGCTGCTGCTGTTTCTGTTTTAGTCCAAAACAATGTTGTTCTTCTTCTCAAAGAAACAACAAAAACAACACAGTTCATCAATTAACAATCATCAACAGCAAATATTAAGAAATGATATCTAGAGTAGCTTTCCTGTCAAAACTTCAACAAATATCAACATCAACAACTCAAACACAAAATAGAATGGTAACACTGGAATCTTAAACCAACAGTTTAGGTGAAATCGGATCAACAAATCAAGTAATCAAGCTATACCAATCAAGTAATCAWGRAAAATCTGTGTAGCTAATAGTAGCTAATAGAAGYTACTGTTTCTGCTTCAAATMTTAAACACAAYCACACAGAACCWGTGTGTGCAYACAGTCACYTGCACACAACTTCTTTAATTGAAACAGTCACTTGTACACTGTTGCTGWCACTAAACTTTYTGTTTCAAAACTGTGTAGCTGCTGTAACCAATCTGTTTAGCTATCAAATCAAACAAAAAACAAATTGATACAATTGAAGAATACACACAGCTCAAATCAAACAGTTGAAGAATACACACAGCTCAAAACAAACAGTTCAAGAATACACACAACTCAAAAACTTGAAGAGTTTGTTGTTAAAGAATTCATACAATTGATTCTCAAGACCAATTTGTTAAACTCAAAAACAAAACACAATGATACCAACTCTTGAATGTTAAACCGGTCACAATGAATGGTAACCTGTCACATAGTACAGCTTAAGAGAATAAACCGGACAACACTCGTAGCTAAACCTGTCACTACAAATCGCTAAACCTGTCAAAATGGAACCGATTCATATGAAGATGTTGAAGGTATTGAGCGATTTAAAAAAAAAATAGTCAAGAAACAGTGGGCAAATAAGAATCCAGGTAAGTGGAATCAAACGGATTAGAAGTCCGCTCAAGGAATGATCGGTATACATGAATACCAGACAAGAAGTAAACGGTTTAGGTATAAACCCTCAAATCGAAAACCTAAACCTGGGCTGCTTTGCTGTTATTTCTATTGTAATGCACAATGTTGTCTTCTTGCCAAACACAACAGCAAGACCTGCTGTTAACTGTTACACTATTGTTGATGCTACTAAACCAAAAACAAATGCTTCAAAACAATTATCTTGATAACACTTTAATTTAATCTGAATAACCAAGAAGATAAAATGGGGGGTCAAACCCTCCTTTTATACCTTTCCTTAACAGGAAAGTCGGCCACATGCACACACACAACCACCATGCATTCTCATAACATGCATATGTGTATATATATATATATATATATACTTCTACATATACACATAATCTCATACGTGCATTCACATTATGCACATAATTTTCAGCACACTAGCATGATCAAATAAAACAAATTTATCATGCTATCACGTAATCATTCAATCAGATAATCACGTATTTATTACCTCGGATGATAACCAAGATCCAGTTATCATAGTTTGCTACAAAACTGGGTGGAGATCAGGATTTTGGCGAAGACATCGATAACATTGATGAATCATCTGGATTGTATTTTGACTTTGAAGGTGATATTAATGAAGAAGATCATGTCTTCCCATTCCAGGGTGATCATCAAACTTTGCCTGAGTCCTCCACTACAGTTGATCTTGGTGCGTCTGAAATTCCGAGAGCGGCATTTGATCCGACTAAGATATTTTCTAAAATCTATGTGCCGTTTGCAATTCGCGCCAACGTTCCATGTTATGATCATGCAAGGATCAGAGAACCTTATCTGGAGGACATTTACTTCGGTATCTTCCTCCGGCACCGCAAAGCTCTCAGTGCTGAAAAGATTTTTGGGTTTCATAAAGAATCTCGAGACTATCGTTTAGGGTATAAGCACTTCTCAAGGCAAAGGGTCTCCCAATCAGCCAAGTTCGGACCAAACATTGAGTCGTTTCTATCAAGAAAATTGATGCCCAAAGACTTCTTAAAGTTTGATATCCGATGTTCACTGTTACACAACAAGATGGGAAGGTCTGGCGGTTTTAATCCCTTAATAATTACCGACCGTTATTTCAGTACGATAATATTTTTAAAACTCGGATCTTACATTTTAAAAGTTTTTATTTTTAAAAATGTTTGTGTTTGAGTGTTAAAAAATTAATTTCTTGATAAACTCGTAGATTACCGGTATTTTTTCTTGAGTGACCCGGAGCTTTGGACTGAGTTAATGCCGGAGTGAGCCTGTGTTGCCGTCCTTTTTTTCTGCCAGAGAAAAAGATTGTATCAGTTTTATACAAGTTTAGTAAGAAATTTAAAATAAAAAAAAAGTGTTTTTGCATGAATGAAAATTCATGCATTTACAATATAATATTGTATGTATCTATGTATTGTGTTCTATGTAATTATTAGTTTGCATGTGTGTTTTTTAAGTTTTCTTTTAATTTTATGTGTTTTTTGAAAGTTAAAGTTTGTGATTTTATGGGTTTTTTTAATTATAGAAAGTGATTTGCTTGCGTGTGTGCAAATTCTTTTTCTTAATATTGTTTGTGTTTCTTAAGTGTTTTTGCATTTCTTAATTTTATGTTTATGTTTTCTAAAGGGAAGATTGTCTACTTTACTAATGTTCTGTTTCGGAACACCCTCTAAAGAGATTACCGAGTTGGATCTAAGTTCATTTGTGTCACCAAGCTCCTTTATATTTGTCATATTAATTGCTATTTATGCCATCTTTATAAGTTACTTGTTGTTTATGCCATATTTATAACTGCTTTACAACTGTCATCTTTAAAGGAATTGACGAATTTCCGTCGGGGTTCTTGGGGCTTCCCATTTCTTAATGGCCTCAATCTTGGCAGGATGTACCTGAATCCCTTTTTCATTAACCACATGACCAAGAAATTGTACTTCACGAATCCAGAATTCACATATGGAGAATTTTGCATACAATTTCTGGTTCCGAATTAGTTCTAATATCATTCTCAGATGCTGCTCATGGTCCTCCTTGCTTCGTGAATAAATCAGTATATCGTCTATGAAAACGATTACAAATTTATCCAGGTATGGTCTGCAGACTCTATTCATTAGATCCATAAAGACTGCCGGTGCATTGGTTAGTCCGAATGGCATAACCAAAAACTCATAATGACCATATCGGGTTCTGAATGTTGTTTTGGGAATGTCCTCTTTCCGAATTCTTACTTGATGGTATCCAGATCGCAGATCGATTTTGGAAAAGTATACCGCACCTTGGCGTTGATCAAACAGATCATCGATTCTAGGAAGAGGGCATCTATTCTTGATGGTCAATTTATTAAGTTCCTTGTAATCAGTGCACATTCGCATTGACCCATCTTTCTTTTTAACGAATAGAACCGGTGCACCCAATGGTGAGTAACTTGGTCTTATAAATCCTTTATCTAATAACTCCTGGAGTTGATTTGACATTTCTTGCATCTCCGATGGTGCCAAACGATATGGTGCCTTTGCCACTGGGGCAGCTCCAGGAATTAAGTCGATACTGAATTCGACTTGTCTTGGTGGGGGTAATCCTGGTAAATCCTCAGGAAATACATCAGGAAATTCCAGTACTACAGGGAAATCGTCAATACCTTTTTCTTTGACCTTTTTATCAATAACATGTGCCAAAAATGCAACATAACTCTTCTTCAGGTACCTCTGCATCTTCACGCATGATACTATCTTAATTTTTCAATCTGACACATCTCCTCGAATCACAATGGGGTCATTTCCTTCTTGAGGAATTCAGATAACCTTTTCCGAACAGACAATTTCASCTTGATTTTTGGATAGCCAATCCATGTCTATAACTATGTCAAAACTTCCTAGTTCAATAGGAATAAGGACTATGCTAAAATCCTTATTGGCTAAACTTAGAGTGCAATCCATAATTACGTTTCTAGCCTTAATTTCTTAACCATTGGCAAACTCAATTACATAAGCTTCTTTCAACCTTTGGGGATTTTGGTTAATCTTCAGCTTAAATTCCAGCGATACAAAACTTCTATCTGCCCCTGAATGAAATAAAACTGATGCAAATTCATTACTCAGAAGAAACGTACCTGAAACCACATTGGGATCGTATCTAGCTTCTTTGGCTTCGATCTCAAACGCTCTGCCCCGTGCCTGACCTTGATTGGCTGGTCAGGCTTTGGTTGCATTTGTTCCATGTTTTCTCTTTGGGCATACATTCCTCATATGATCTGGGCTCCCACAATTGAAACATAATCGTCTTTGGAAATCCTTTGCTGTATGACCCCCTAGGTGTCATCTTTGACAAATGATGCAGTTTCCCCAGTGTGGATATTTGCATTTATTGCACTTGGTCCTGCCTCCTTGATTCACCGCCTGAGTCTGTGCCCCAAAATTTCGTACCACTCTCCTATTCTTGTCATATTTTCCCCCAGATCTTCAATTCCCCTACTCCTCCATATTTCTTTTTCCCCTGGCAAATTCTTCTGATTGAACCGTATTATTCTTGAGTTTGGTGGCGATATCTATTGCCTCTTTAAGGGTTTTTGGGTTGGCCGAGGTGATGTTTCCTCGGATTTTTGAAGACAATCCCCAAATATACCTCTCAATGCGGACTTCCTCCGGTGTCACTAGATGTGGTACTAGATTCGCTAACTCGTGGAATTGGGCCGTATAAGTAGCTATATTTTCCCCTTTCATTTCATAATTCCATAACTCCATTTCTAACTTTTGGAGTTCACTTCTTGGGCAATATTCATCCTTTAGTAATTTCTTAAATTATTCCCAAGAAAGTTGGTTTGCCGCTTCCCGACCCCTAGTTTGTACCAATGTATTCCACCAGGTAAGTGCTCTTCCTTGTAACAAACATGCCGCATATTCTACTTTATTTCCTTCAGTACATTTACTAATGTGAAGAACATATTCCATGCTTTTGAGCCATGATAGTAATCCTACAGCTCCTTCGGTTCCATTGAATTCTTTCGGGTTGCAAGATCTAAAAGATTTGTAAGTGCATTCCCTAGCCGTCCTTGGCTTTGGATTGTTCGGTTGGTTAGCATTCAGGCCAGCAGCCACTTGACTGACTATGTTGGGAAGTGCGGCCAAAAGTTGCTCTGACACAAGTCGTGCAACCTTAGGGTTTTCTCTTCTTGGCGGCATCTTCTATGGCCTAAGTCAGAAGGGAATTTCGTCATTTTAATTTTCATAACAAGGATGATGACTTCCAGCCATTTAAATGATGCCACTGATGATCGTCGCATGGATAACATTCAAGTATTTATAACCGAACAGATTAATTCTTATATGCACCATGACTTGACATAAAGAAGCATTCTTCAAAAAGATATCATGCATTCGTAGGTGATTGTAGCTACAAAAACAGGTCTTTGAGTTTCTACACAAAAGAGTGGATATCTTAATACTAGACAATGTTTCTAGAATAATAACCAGCCTAATAGCATTCCTAACAACAACATCAATATTCCACTCAGCACCAAATACTTGTACAACCTTCAAATCTCTTGCCTCGCTGCAATGACAGCATCCGTGTTTCTCATCATTCATTGATGGTGTGCTTCCATCACATCGGATAGACTGTTCAGAATGTGGTGATGATATCCCAGCTGGGTCTAGTGAGTCTGAGTATCTGATGCAATTCTCTGCTCCCATTCTCGTTAAGCCGGGTTGATGCCCTGCGCATAGGATGCAGGCACTCCAGTCACTACTTGAGATATCCTGTGCCCCTGCTGTGGTCGTGATGGCTCTCCTCTTACTCTAGAGGAATTCTCAAATGTCACTCGTCGAGGCTGTGGAATACTTTTCCTCAGTGTAACTCTAATCCTGGGACCATGAAAAGTTTGTGGTGGGACATCAGGTACTGGCTCAGATGGGGGTAAATGATGCTGGCGGGGAAACAGATGTTCCACTAGTCGCAGTGTCCTCTTGTTCATATGGATCTATCTCTTCATTATGGGATGATTTTCTTCTAGATCGGCGAACCACGTAGCCGGATTCGTCGGCCGAGTATTCACTTGGATCGGATGACGCCATAGTAATCTGCGATATTAATAATCTTAGTCTCTAAAATGTACCATCTAACAAATGCTTGGCGATACAATGGAAGCTTCTAAGCAAGACTAAAGGTGGCAATCAAGCTTCTAAGCAAGACTAAAGCTTCAAAGCTTCTAAGCAAGACTAAATGTACCATCATGGATTTGAGTAGCCTCTGTCTTACACGAGGTGAGGGGAGCCTTCTTCAAGCGCCTAAGCACTCTGGAGGCCGCCTTCTCCTTCTTCTCTATTACCATTTCAGCATTCAGAGTGGCGGTGTTGATATCAATCTTTGTGGCCCATTTCATGGTAGAGACGCATCGATAGATTTTGTTTCGGAATGAGTGACCTTTTATGAAGAGTTGCTTCGTGCAGTCTCTGATGGATTCGTTAGTAGCTCGGGCCTTTTTAAGAAGATGGTCGTGCTATTCCCGCACGGTCTCTCCGAGGGCCTCAACCATTGCGTCTAGCTCTCTGCGAGTGGCTAGATGGTTAATGTTAGCCCTGGAGGATGAGAAGTCGATGCCAAAAGTGATCGCAGAAAAGAGCATCTCTTTGATTTCATCCTTGAAGGCGGAGTAGTTCATGTAGCCGGCAGAAACCATGTCTGCAGCGTACTGGGCGGCGACCTCTGTCAGTTCTATCTTAAGTGTGTTGATGGAAGAATGATTGAGAGACAGTGCGCCGAAGGCTTCTGTGAGATCAGCCTTATTGAGGACAGAACTCTGAAGGGCTGATAAGGCCGCGTTGAGTTCAGAAGTTGTAGAAGTCAACTCCTTCAGAGCCTCTGTGAGAGTTGTAAGTGCCTCTGTCACCGGAGAGGAGTTGGACGAGCTTTTTAACTCATCCAACCTCTTGAGTACCTCTGTGGCGAAGGTTTGAAACTCCTCCTTCGTCACATAGGCACTCGGGGAACCTAGATCACCAACACATGGTAACCTAGTAGCCTTGGAGTGTAAGGCGCCCTCAGTGACCGATTTGGCGTTGTCATCTCGGGGACTTCCACCAGATCCTCGGACATCCCCAATTGGAGAGCCTACYGDTGTTCTGTYRATTYCRTKCCTAATAGGTTCAGAGTCTAACTTGGCAGAGGGATCGAGTGGAGACTTTGGGCGTTCTAGACCCGCAGCCTCGGTGATTCTCTCGCATGTCTCTGAAGCATGACTGGGTGGTTCACTAACGTGTGGAGGGGCAACAGATGCCTCTCTTGCTAGTGTCGAGTCCTTGGGTGAACGGACTCTTATGATAAAACTACCATCCTTTTGAGAGGATGATGGAGTAGAATAGGGTTCCCGGTTTGTGCATTCGATAGAGGACGAAAAAATGTCCTCGGCGAGGTTGGTTGGTTCAGGGTTCAGCGTGTGTACGCTTTCTTCAATAGGGGTTCCCTCTAGAACAGGGTCCCTAGCCATGTGGGTTGCACTGGGAGGGGGGCTTGGATGTGTGCCTTCGGCATCTTTTTCACCCTCTTCTAACTCCATTTCTTTCCCTTCGTTGTCTAGTACGACTTCTGTCCCCAAATCTACCACTTTTGTGGGCGCGGTAAAACGTTGTTGGAGATTGAAGATTACATCTTGGATTTGCTCAGTGGGGGACTCTTCTCGAATAGCCTTGCGCAACCTTCTGCGCTTAGGTACAGCCTCTGCCGGGCCTTCTTGAATCTCAGCCTCTGTGACCTCAACCTCTGTAGGTTAGGCCTTCTTTGATTTCTTCTTTTTGGGTTTTGGCAGAGGACTGTTTGGACCCTCTTCTGCTACGGGTCTGTTTTTCCCTTTCTTTTTCTCAGAAGGATCGACATACTTGTGAGTCTTCTTAGACTTCTTTGGCCTTCGTGGGGGACTACTAACTACTCTCGATCCTTCCTCACTCAGCTCCCTTGCCTCTGCAGGCTCCTCCAATCTTCCCTTAACTCTCATTTTGTGCACTCTCTCACCTACGGGGATACCTATTCGTGGAGGGGTTTCAGGGACCGGATCTGGCCTCCTATATCCACTTCTATAAGCCTTCCTATCTCGTTTGCTAAGGTACTTGAGCATACCTTTTGATAATGGCCTCGGGATTCTGTAGCCTAGCTCATGCTCTGTTGGAAGAAACTCCTTCATTGGGTATAAACGAGCATTCGGCTCTGCAGAGGGCAGCTTCTCTTGCAATCATGTCTCCAAAGACCAAGCCGAAGAACCTCTGGATGATCAAGTTTGGGTGATTGAGGTCTTCCTTGGCTTTCTTCTGTGCTTTTACCTTCGATTTCTCACCCTGTTGAGTAGCACATTTCTTCTTGATTAGACCCACCATATCATCAAAGATGAGTTGCGCGTAATCAAGGGGCAAGTTGAAGTATATTCCATAGACCATGGAGAGCATGGCGTGAGATGCTTGATCGTGGCTGCCGACCTTCCCCGTTAAACAACAATTGATGATCGAAAACAGAGTATTCCACATAGGAGGAAGGCCCTTCCTCTTGAATTCAGTCCGTTTGATGATTTTCTTCTTTGCCGTATATGAGTGGAATTCGAGGAATTCGATCAATTCCGTATCTGATGGAGCTGGTGCGAAGGCATCCAAATTAAGAACGTCCAGTGTAGGTAGGTACAGGGCAATACGAAGGGTCTCGACGTTCATCTCCATTGGTACGAGGGATTTGTTTATTGGGTGTGAAGCATTGCCCACTATGCTTAATCCAACACCTTTCATGTCACACCCCGCTAAAGATGATCTAATAAATTAATCTTGGAAGATGAGCAAGATGATCTCAGATCATCGAAGCTAAATCCTAGAAAGACTTAGTTTTCAATAAAGGTCCTAAAATGGGATACTAACCTGAAATTCCAAAATGCAGAATTGTCACAGTCTCCCCAAGCCAGAAAAATTTCGTCCCGAAATTTAATCGTCAAGTTTAAAGTCATCGCTGGCCTTTAGAACAGGTGGGGATACTTGTTTTTCATGAAATCTTCCCTTTCCCATGTGTACTGCGGTCCACGCTTGGAGTCCCAATGGACTTTTACTATGGAAATCCTGCTACGCCTCATCTGCTTAACTTCTCTATCCATGATCTCTATGGGTTTCTCAACGAAATGTAGTTGATCATTAACTTGCACATCTTCCAGTGGCATTACTTGAGTTTCATCTGTTAGGCATCTTTTGAGATTCGATACATGGAATGTATCATGAATAGTCCTTAACTCCGGGGGCAAATCTAGCTTATATGCCACTGGTCCAATCCTTTCTGCTATTTCGAAAGGGCCAATATAGCGAGGGCCCAGTTTTCCTCTCTTTCCAAAATGCATCACTCCTTTCCATGGTGAGACCTTTAAGAAAACTTTATCGCCTTTCTAGAATTCTAATGRTCTCCTCCGATTGTCGGCATAGCTTTTCTGACGATCCCTTGCAGCCTTGAGTCGATTTCTGATTACTACAATCTTATCAGTGGTCTCTTGGATAACGTCGGRTCCAGTTAACTGYTTATYRCCAATTTCTGACCAACACAATGGAGATTTGCACTTGCGCCCATACAAAGCTTCATAAGGCGCACATTGGATACTGGTATGGTAGCTGTTATTGTAGGCAAATTCCACTAATGGAAGATRTGTGTCYCAACTTCCACCAAAATCTATAACAYAGGCTCGTAGCATGTCTTCCAGGGTTTGAATTATTCTTTTGATTTGTCCATCTGACTGAGGGTGATAAGAAGTGCTTAAGTCCAGACGAGTACCCATTACTTGCTGAAGCGACTGCCAAAACCTTGACGTAAAACGGTTGTCTCTATCCGATAGGATGGAAGTAGGCACCCCATGCCTAGCGACGATTTCGTTTATATAGATCTGAGCTAACTTCTCCATCTTGTAGTCTTCTCGGATTGGCAAGAAATGAGCAGATTTTGTCAATCGATCCACAATCACCCAAAGGGCATCATGCCCTTTTTCTAGATCGGGGTTACTTCGTTATGAAGTCCATCGATATCTGCTCCCATTTCCATTGAGGAATTTCGGGCTGCTGGAGCAGACCTGAAGGTTTCTG
>NW_020202723.1:25256-29410 GCF_001531365.2 Cynara cardunculus var. scolymus
TTAAAGTATTTTACGCTTCCGCAATTATGTAACGAATTATGTTAAACATATTATGTTTTTTTGAAATTTTAAGTTCGTATTTTTGTTCCTGACATAAGTTATTCAGAATGACGTCACGGCACTCGATTGGAAAGGAAAAAAAATCGGGGCGTGACAAGTTGGTATCAGAGCTTTAGTTTAAGAGAAACAGGTTAAGTCTTCTTTTAGCCTAAGCTTAAACTCTATGAGGATTCTAGAACATGAGAATTTGGGGTATTACATTTTTGCGTCACAAGGAAGTTTGTCATTCTTATCAATAGGTAACGTAGTGAATTACTTATGGTATGTAGGAAGATGGTGCACACGATACACACTAGAGCCATCAACCGGGGGAGAGGACGCGGGCGTGGGCCTGGAGGGCGGAGGACACCTTATGGGCTATGCCCAAACGGCGAATCGGTGGGTAGCCATCATAGTGTGAGGCACTATTCGGGACGAGGAACTCCGGGTGGCAACCAAACACCCCCACGGGGCAATCTATCACGGGGGTCGATCCAAGAGGAAACCTCGTATGAGCCATCCGAAGAGTACACGCCAAGCTCTCCTACACGCTACAATTTGGAAGAAAAGATAGTGACCCTTCAAGAAACGATTGATGAGTCGAAGGATAGATTGTCCCGGTCCTTAAGAGAAAATGAGAAAATGAGAGGCTGGCTTGATAATCTGCAAAGGGCACACCTCAGTGCAATGACTGAAAGGGATGACTTACGGGAAGAACGACACATATTGAGGTTGCAACTAGCGCAAGAGCGGAGAATAGCTGTTAGGACATGGACTAGACGTATTGGAGATAGGTATCGATTCTAGAAAAGAGCAACCGCACATTATGTAGGTGTTGTAAAAGAGTACCTTGCCGCCTGGGTCAAGTGCTACAAAAGGGGTCCAAGGGTTAGCACACTGTGGCACTCCCAGCCGCCTGTGACTTTTGAGCAATGGATGAGGGACCCATACCTCCCAGAAATGCCCTACGGGTGAGAATTGTCTGCAAGAGAAATATCTAAAAGTTCACTTCCTATTTGTAGCTATTACCTTTTAGCTGATGTAGTACATTTTGGGGTACTTTTGATAGTTGACATTTTGGAGGCATGTTCAACTTATCCCAAAATTTTTGTAATAGGAATTTTTGTAAATAGCTTTCTCCCTCACAAGCAATGCATGGTGCGTCACTTTTATTATAAAATTCTTATTGTTCGGCCCAAGCATCTATAAGTGTAGTAAGTGATAATAAATATATGCATAATTACCAACCTAAGATTTAATTGATAATCTAGCGGCAAGGAAAGCACCTATCACGGTTAGAAATAAACAGATCTTAAATTATGACTACAGGGATGAACGAGAAGTATATTGCACCTTATTACTCGTATGCGGTATTTGGTCCAAATTATTTGGGAACTGATACTTGCATAAATGATGCTTTTGGCAAAAAAAAAATTTGGCTGATGAAGTTGCAAATATAAATCGTATGTATGTCATGTGCATCTAATGATGGGTTGGTTAGTAATGAGACAAGTCTCAACCACTTAGCATGGAAGAGAAAGACGGAGATTTTACCTTCTTCGCATAACAATATATATATATATAACAAAATAATATGCATAAGCATGCTGACGGTCGAAATGTTCACTACTATAGAATGTCGAAGAGAGTGACAAGGTCGATGAATGTTAATGGTTGTGAAGATAATCGAGTTGAGGGTGTGATCTCAACTCCAACTGAAAGCCGGAGCAGTCCTATTAGACCAACGATTCAGCTCGCACACCCAGAAGTGGACATCGCCAAGGAGATGGAACGTTGTATGCATGATGCCTTGCCTGGAATGCTTGAATGCATTCAAACTGCAACCCTTAAGATGGTTGATGCTCACTTGAAGCACGCCGAACCTCCGAAAAGTAAAACCTATAAAGATAGAGAATCATCTAAGAATGAATCCCACAATCAGAAAGAGTCAAATGGGGAGGCACTCTTCGATCATAATGAAGTTCAGAAACCTAGTGGTAGGGGATGTAGTTACAAATCTTTCACCAGCACGGGTCCATCGATCTTTGAGGGCAAAAATGGACCACTAGCAGCTATGACCTGGCTCGATGAGATGGAGAGTTGTTTTCTGACATGTCATTGTGCACCAAATGATATGGTGCAGTTCGCATCAACCAAGTTGAAATCGAACGCTTTGCAATGGTGGAAATCAATTAGGGCCACTAAGGGACTATCTGGAACTGCATCCCTCACATGGGAAGAATTCAAGGAGCTAATGAGCAAAAAGTTCTTCTCACCACTCCAGTTGAGGATACTAGAAAGTGAGTTCCTATAATTGGAACAAGGGAACATGACAGTAGAGAAATATGTGGAGATCTTTATTGAGAAGTCGCGATTTGCGGARCACCAAGTGAATACCGAGATGAGGAAAGTAAATCGGTTTGTTGACGGACTGAAAAGGGAACTTAGGAGGCTTGTTGGAATGTCAAAACCTACTACCTTTCAAGATGCGGTAGAACTAGCCACCCTTGCTGAAAAGGACAGTTATGTCCCGGATGCATCTAAGAAAAAAAAGATCAATCAAGCTGGCCCAGAAAAATTCAAGAGAACTCAAGCCTTTGGGGAGAAAGGTGGGGCAATGTCTCCGTGCGCCACATGTGGAAGGAACCATCCAGGCGAATGCAGGTTTGGCAAGGGAGTTTGCTTTACTTGTGGAAAGCCTGGGCACTTGTCAAAAGAATGCAAGGCTAGACCTATCTGCTACTCGTGTGGAGATCCCGGGCACCGCCAAAGGGAATGCCCCAAGAAGAACACAGAGCCACCAAGGCCGCTCGGAGGATCAAGCGGAAAGAAACCGGATGCGCCAAAGGGGAAGGATCGAGTCTTCCAGATGACTGCGGAAGAAGCAAAGGACGCACCCGACATAGTGACAGGTACATTTCTAGTAAACAAAATACCTGCAAGAGTGTTATTTGATTCGAATGCAAATAAATCTTTTGTCTCCACTAAGTTTTGCATGCGATTCGGAAGGTCTCCTACGCTACTTAGTCAAAACTTAGAGGTCGAAACTGCTGATGGTAACATCACCATGGTATGAGAGTGTTTTGCTAATTGCACAATAGAAATTGAGGGTCAAGACTTTGAGGTCCACTTATTACCTATGGGCGTTAGGGAATTCGATGTTATCATAGGAATGGACTGTTGTCTAAACATCAGGCTCACATTATTTGTTTCAAGAAACAAATTCGAGTGAGAAATAAGGATGGGAATGAGATCACTGTGTACGGTAGTCGGCCTGGCAACCACGTTAACCTCATATCAGTAATCAAAGCTAGGAGATGTATTCATAAAGGATGTGAGACGTACTTAGCATACGTTGTAAACCCTAATATCGAAAAAGGATCTATAGAAGAGGTCCTGGTGGCTCGGGAATTCCCTGATTTGTTCCCTGACAACCTACCAGAGGTACCTCCTGAAAGGCAGGTCGAGTTTAGGATCGATTTGACACCCGGAGCCACACCGATTGCTAAATCAGCATATCGACTAGCACCATCGGAGATGAAAGAACTGATGACCCAAATCCAGGAATTGTTGGATAAAGGGTTCATCCGACTGAGTTCATCCCCATGGGGAGCCCAGTGCTATTTGTGAAAAAGAAGGATGGATCGATGCACATGTGCATCGACTATAGGGAGTTGAATAAGACTACGATAAAGAATAGATACCCAGTACCTCGAATAGATGACTTATTCAATCAACTACAAGGAGCAAGTTACTTCTCAAAGATCGACCTACGATCAGGCTACCACCAGTTGCGGGTACGTGAAGAAAATGTCCCAAAGACGGCATTTAGAACTCGTTATGGGCACTACGAGTTTGTGGTCATGCCATTCGGTTTGACAAACGCCCCCACGGTATTCATGGACTTGATGAATCTGTAATAGTCTGGTTATTATTTCAGTTATAAATATATATATGTGTATATATTTATTTATAAATATATAAATATATGATATATGTATGAATGGKGTGTGTGTGTGGAAATATTTAATGAAAGAAAAGAAGGGAGAGGGGACGGATTTTAGCCGCCTCTCAATCTCCTTATGGGTGTGTATGTATATAAAGAAATTTGAGAA
>NW_020202724.1:0-1574 GCF_001531365.2 Cynara cardunculus var. scolymus
CTCTGTTACCCTTAGGCCTCTGACAGAACTCTTTTAATAGTTCTTGTCTATTGATATGGTGCGCGTGGTTCTGTGGATAAGGGTTAGAGCCTACACGCGCGTGTCAGAAATGGGGGCGCACGTCATCAATCGCGCGTCTTCCCATCACCACGTGTCATACCTTTTTGAGCCGTTTCAACCCAAAACCACTCATCACGACCTTTCATCAACAAAACAATTCAATTTAAAATCCCTCCCTACAAATACCCCTTTCCCCCCAAATTAAAAACCTTTATCTCTCTCAAATACTCCTGCGAACCTGCAACCTGCATTTTCTCAAGCAAAAACCTGCAAAATGTCTTCCTCCTCCGCATCTGCACAATTCGTCAATGTTTCGAGCGACAACGAAGTGACGCAGGCTCAAGCATTGACATCCCACGCACTGTCCTTCGTCCAAAACAGATACGAAAAGGTCGTGCTCGTCAAAAATCCAAATAACTACTACTTTTTTCCTTCATGCACAGGTTTTCCTGATTTTACCTTTCCATTACTTGAAATTCTAAGAAACCATCCCCTCTTCTATGCCCTATCTGCTACCAAACCGACCCCTGAATCCTACATAACTCAATTTCTTTTGAGTTCTTACATAACCACTTTGGACAATTCTGGACTGACCATTGTTGGATACGCCTCACACCCCATCAATAAGTCGTTGGTACCTCTGGAACTTAATGTGGGCATATTGTGAAGTGCCCTGCGTTTACCCACACTGGAGAATCTTCAATTGAATGCTTATGCTGCTACCCCGACTAATGAGGAACTGATTCAATTCCTTGAATTCCACTCCTATGCGACCCCAATTGTCAAACGAAGTCAGTTCAAGCGCAAAGGATAACCCCCTGTCTAGAACACCCTATTCTCGATCATAAACTGCTGCTTGACAGGGAAGGTGGGTAGCCACGACCAGACTTCGCATGCCATGATGTCAATCGTCTACGAGATCTACTTCAACCTGCCACTCGACTATGCTCAACTAATATTCGAGGACATGGTAGGTCTCATCAAGAAGAAATGCGCAACTCAACGGGGAGAAAAGTCAAAGGTCAAGGCAAAAAAGAAGGCCAAGGAAGACATGAACCAACCTAACCTCATTCTGCAACGCTTCCTTGGTCTAGTCTTTGGAGATGTGATAGCAGCAAAGCTACCCTATGTAGACCCAAACGCAAGGCTGTACCCATTCAAGGAATTCCACCCAACCGAGCATGAGCAAGGGTAAAGAAGCCCTAGACCTTTATCAAGAGCCATGCTCAGGTTTCTTAGCCACGAAGATAGGAAGGCCTATAGACGTGGATTCAGGTGACTAGAACCGGTCCCTAAGACCCCACCACGAATAGGAATCCCCCTAGGTGAGCGAATTGAAAAAATGTGGGTTGAGGGACGTACGGAGGAGCCTGCAGAGCCTTGTAAGATGAGTGAGGAAGTCCCTAGAATCCCAAGTCCCCCACCCAAGAAGCATAAGAAGACACAGAAGGGTGCCGACTCTTCTGTGAAGAAGAAAGGGAAGAAGAGGCCTGCAGAAGAAGAAGGCCCAAGTG
>NW_020202724.1:2458-4791 GCF_001531365.2 Cynara cardunculus var. scolymus
GCAGATGTTTTCCTCTGTGGTGACATACAGTATTGATACCAAGTGCTCAAGGGCCAACATCAATCACCTAGCTACCCGCAGAGAGATTGATGCTATGGTTGAAGCTCTGGGTAATCTCGTGTGCAAGCATACAGACCAGCTTCTCAAAGAGGCCCGTGCCTCCAACACAACGATCAGAGACTGCACATCACAGCTCGTGAAAGAGGGTGACCTTCTCAGAAGTGAAATCTATAGAAGCGTCTCCAAACTGAAATGGTCGCAGAGATCGACATTAATCACGCCTCTGAGCTTACAAATGAGGAAATTAAGAAGATGAAGAAGGCGGCCACCAAAATATTGAAGAGGTTGGAGAAGGCTCCCCTGCACACATGCAAGGTGGAAGCCAAAAAGAACCATGACGATCAAGAAGGTGATGATCGTGATCGTCATGAGGGGGAGAAGAAGGCTGAGAAGAAAGCACCAGAGCCAAAGGCAAGGAAAAGGCACAAGAGCCTAAAGGCAAAGGTAAAGGTAAAGTTGTAGAGTCACCACAGAAAGGGTCATCGTCTAGCACAGAGACTCCACAGGCAATAAATGAAGAGGAATATAGAGATGACCCAACTCTCCTTCAAGCTTTAAAGACATCTCTGGCAGAGGCTCAAGCAAGGAAGGGCAGAGGCCCCATCCCTCACAGAGCAGGAGAAGGCTCTTCATCACAATTCCCACAAGTCTAAGAAACATCCACGGGTACGTTTGACGCTCTGCAAGGAACCGTCAAACCCATCCTTACAGAGGGGTCAACCCAGAGGCCAATTCTGGAAGAAGAGGAAGCCAAGGTGCCAGAGTCCGCCACGGTAGGAAGGGTTTCTGAAATATTCGAATCAATGAGCAAGATTCCAATGCCAAAAGTCCGAACAGCGCCCGTTACTACTATGGAATAAATTCAAGTGTGGAGGTACTCTGCAGCAGACACAGAACCTCCCTATGATCCAGAGCTTACAGGGATCCCTTCTACCGCTGCCAAGTTCCAGTTCTCTAAGCTCACAAGGCCTCGTGAGCAAGTTTTCTTAGAGCACATGATCACTTCCATAGAGACAACTTCTCCAAGGACTATGCTAAAGAAGACGGTGATCGATGCTCAGTATGTAGTAAGGAGGGAAGATGGCAACCTTTATACATTCACAGACGCTGACCTCCACAACCTCTGTGTGTTTGATGTTATCTACATGCACAAAATTCTCAACATCTATATGGAGAGGAGGTCAAGCTACTCAATATCGCTCAGAAGGCTGGTTGAGGTCATGTGCGAACAAGTAAGATATTACAGCCAGAAGGACTTTGAGCTCGCGGTAAGGTTGGTCGAAAAAGATCTAAAGATCTCTCCTCCATACAGCAGGCCTGGTTGGATACTTAGGTATCATCCAAACTCCATTATTCCCAACCCCACTTTTGGGTTTGTGTACTTGGATAAGGATGAAATCCTAAGGTTCTATGATCCAACAGAATCACACAAGTACTCTACAGAGACGCTAGAATGGATATTCAGAAGAGCAGCGGCAGAGGTGGAAAGAGGACATCCTAGGATGGGCGAAGTGTCTCGCATTTTGGAGGCGATCAAGATGCAAATCAACTTTAGAGAATGGATCTTCAACGTCTACAGAACGATCAAGGCTGACATGTTATATGCAGTAGACGATTTTCCAGAATCTGTCATTGAATAAACTTCTGTACTAGTATTTGGCCTATGTTTCACAGTTTTGTAATTCTTTTCATTATGTAATTCTTTCAGAGGATGATCTTTTATCTCCTCTTGTAATTCTTTCAATTAAGTCATTTCTTGCATTTAAATTTCCAATTTTACTTTTTCATACTTAGGGGGAGATTGTTAGCTCTCATTTCATTTAATGTAAAAGTATGGAAAAAGTAAATACTGCAAGTGTTGACAGAAGAGGTTCTACCACAGAGGACCAACAATAGAAGATGTTCAAATCACACAAGTGAAGAGTGACAGAACCTCTGTTGTCTATCACAGAGGTTCTGGAAACTGGTCCTCTGTAAACAAAGCGTACAAGTCTAAGTTGACAGAACCTCTGTTGTCCATCACAGAGGTTCTGGAAGATGATCCTTTGGAATCAAGTGCTCTCAAGTCACATCCAGCAGAGCCTCTAGGATGGCCCACAGAGGGTCTGCAGTTTTATCTTCTGTGAAGAACTTCTTTACTGTTTTACCTAGGTTAGTTAGCTGCTCGTGCTTATCACGTGACTATGTTTGTAATCTACTTTATTTGAACGACTTAGATGAATTTGTACGTCTAGGTGATGTCAGAAAATCCGTTAGGAACGAGTATAAATAGC
>NW_020202724.1:4811-9772 GCF_001531365.2 Cynara cardunculus var. scolymus
TTTAAAGATCATCCAGAGTATTTGATTAATATCCAAAACTGAGTGAATCGATCCTAAAAGGTATTGTCCGGACTTGTTATCCGGACAAAGCCTCTACACGGTGTTATCCGGATTGTTGACCAGAGATGATATAACCCTTTTGATATTCCAAGTGTTTGTCCGGATTTCATATCCGGACAAGGCTGACCGGACCTCAAATACGGCTAATATGTTGAAATATTTTTAGAGATGTAATGGCGGTGTAACCGCGAGAGAGCTGAAATGGTGGTGTAACCGTGAGAGAGATGAAATGGCGGTGTAACCGCGAGAGAGATGAAATGGCGGTGTAATCGCGAGAGGGATGTAATGGCGGTGTAACCGCGAGAGAGATGTAATGGCGGTGTAACCGCAAGAGAGATGTAATGGCAGTGTAACCGCGAGAGAGATGTAATGGCGGTGTAACCGCGAGAGAGATGAAATGGCGGTGTAACCGCGAATGAGAGATGTAATGGCGGTGTAACCGCGACAGAGAGATGTAATAACGGTGTAACCGCGAGAGACATAAATAAGTTTATGTGCCTGAACAGGTTTGATTCTAAACTGATTGTTTGGAAAATATGTTGTTTGTTTGAGATTTATACACTCACTAGACCTTTTTGGTCAAACGCTCAGTTGTTGGACTAACCTGTTTTGCAGGTCATCATACCTCGCAAGATAAAGGCAAGGGAAAAGTTTAGAATGAATGACATTTAGTACTCATAAATGTATTTTAAGAAAGTTTTTGTTAATTTGAATTTTGTAAACGATGTTACAGTTTGTGTTATGAGTATGATGATGTAAATTATTTGTATATGAATATGTGGGTTGTTACACCATTAAACCCATTAGGGTCTAAAAAGATTAATTATGACCTAGTTTGAGTCGTGTTGACCCAATTGGACTTCTTAAGGAGAAATAGGCTAATTATATCCACTAACACCAAATGGACCCTCAATCACTCCAATCAATACTAAATTCGACCTATTATAACGAATTTAGCATATTATACCATTAAGGTTGATCGAACTAAATACGACCCAAATCGTGTCATTTTGATCCAATTAGAACCCTTATGGATAAATTGGCCTATTAACCTTACTATGGTCTAATCAGATTAATTATGATCCATTTGTTATCATTTTGACCCAAATGACTCGATTATACTAAATAGGCCCGTTATGGCTCAATTTGACTCTAATAGGAGAAATAAGCCGATGATAACCATTAAGGTCTAACCAAACTAAATATGGCCCATTTAGTGTCATTTTGATCCAATTATACTCCTTATGGAGAATTGGGACCATTAAACCCATTAGGGTCTAAAAGACTAATTATGACCTAGTTTGAGTCGTGTTGACCCAATTGGACTTCTTAAGGAGAAATAGACCAATTATATCCACCAACACCAAATGGACCCTCAATCACTCCAATCAATGTCAAATTAGACTAATTATGACGAATTTAGCATAATATACCATTAAGGTCTGATCAAACTAAATATGACCCAATTCGTGTCATTTTGAGCCAATTAGAACCCTTATGGATAAACTGGCCTATTAACCTTATTAGGGTCTAATCAGATTAATTATGATCAACTTGTTGTCATTTTGACCCAAATGACTCGATTATACTAAATAGGCCCGTTATGGCTCAATTTGACTCAAATAGGAGAAATAAGCCCATGATAACCATTAAGGTCTGATGAAACTAAATATGGCCCATTTAGTGTCATTTTGACCCAATTAAACTCATTATGGAGAATTAAGACGATTAAACCCATCAGGGTCTAAAATGACTAATTATCACCTAGTTTGAGTCGTGTTGACCCAATTGGACTTCTTAAGGAGAAATAGGCCAATTATATCCACCAACACCAAATGGACCCTCAATCACTCCAATCAATGTCAAATTAGACTAGTTATCACAAATTTAGCATATTATACCATTAAGGTCTGATCAAACTAAATACGACCCAATTAGTGTCATTTTGATCCAATTGGAATCCTTATGGATAAATTGGCCTATTAACCTTATTAGGGTCTAATCAGATTAATTATGATCCATTTGTTGTCATTTTGACTCAAATGACTCGATTATACTAAATAGGACCGTTATGGCTCAATTAGACTCAAATAGGAGAAATAAGCCCATGATAACCATTCAGGTCTTAACAAACTAAATATGACCCATTCAGTGTCATTTTGACCCAATTAGACTCATTACGGAGAATTGAGACGATTAAACCCATTAGGGTCTAAAAAGACTAATTATGACCTAGTTTGAGTCGTGTTGACCCAATTAGACTTCTTAAGGAGAAATAGGCCAATTATATCCACCCACACCAAATGGACCCTCAATCACCCCAATCAATGTCAAATTAGACTAATTATGACGAATTTAGCATATTATACCATTAAGGTCTAATCAAACTAAATACGACCCAATTCGTGTCATTTTGAGCCAATTAGAACCCTTATGGATAAACTGGCCTATTAACCTTACTAGGGTGTAATCAGATTAATTATGATCCATTTGTTGTCATTTTGACCCAAATGACTCGATTATACTAAATAGGCCCGTTATGGCTCAATTTGACTCAAATAGGAGAAATAAGCCCAAGATAACCATTAAGGTCTGACCAAACTAAATATGGCCCATTCAGTGTCATTTTGATCCAATTGGACTCCTTATGGAGAATTGGGACCATTAAACCCATTAGGGTCTAAAAAGACTAATTATGACCTAGTTTGAGTCGTGTTGACCCAATTAGACTTCTTAAGGAGAAATAGGCCAATATATCCACCAACAGCAAATGGACCCTCAATCACTCCAATTAATGTCTGATTAGACTAATTATGACGAATTTAGCATATTATACTGTCACACTCCGCTAAAGCGGAAACACGAGATGTAACAGGCAAGCGAGTCATAGCAACAGTTTATAAATAACACTAATCCAAGTTGTTCAAAAACAAAACAATTCATCGACATAACAAAAATTAGAACTTTACAAGACGTTCACAAAATACTTCAAATTCTTGACTTAATCGATCCATGCTCAAGTATGCTCCAAAAAATCCAAACAACTTTACTTAGAACCTGAAAAGAATGGAAATAAAACAAGATCAACTACAAAGAGTTGGTGAGTTCACGGGTTTTCGTATGCATAACACGTTTCGATGCATAAACCAAGTAATAGCAAACTTATGCGAACTCTTTGCACTTAATAAATGTAAATCTCTCACGATGTAAAACTTGAGGCRCTACTGAGCCTTACCTGACCAATTTGCCCCATTAATTTTCGAACAACCAGAAGTAGCCCGTTCACTACTTAGGTCCCACAGTTCGATAGAGTACTAATTCAGCGGTCGTCCAAATTCCACATGATTAGACTAGAAAAACGTAGGTAATTGTGCATCCCTTTCTGGGTGGGACTGTCAACACAATAGCGGCTATCCACAATACCACGGCTCGGAGATGTACCCGAGTTAACAAGTAGCGTTTACAGACAGGGACTTTTATTTGGAAACATATACTCCCAAGCACATCAATTTAGCATTTAATCTAAGTGCAATAACAGTTATCAAAACAAAACCATAATAAACCCGACTAAGCAGTTCCTTAGTCCAGAGGTTTCWACAGAGCTTGACTAAGCAGTTCCTTAGTCCCAAAATTTCATATAACATAAACATGCAAAGTTTGCTCAATCTCATGCTTTTCCCCCATAAAATATATAAAAGCAGTAAAAGTGGGGCCGTGAGAACTCACAAGTTTGACGAATATCCGAATGCTYCCTTTAGAGGCTTCCTAAACTTGCTTGAACTTCCTGATAGACCAACCAGTGCTACATTACTCAACGGTTTCTTGCCTAAGGTAGAACAAAGTTGTTCCCAATGCAAAGCCATCAAGCGTTTTCATAAAATAAGGCCGATATTTTATTATTAAATAAAAAGGATCCTTCTAAAATCCTAATAATGACATCATAAAATGTCATCCCAAAATAATGATGACAGCCGCCAAATCTCAAAAWCAAGAGATTTTGAGTGGGTTTAACACTATTTTCAAAAATTCAACAACCATGAGTCGCACGCCTCCCAAAACCGGTTGCATGCCCAAGAATGGTAGCAATGATGGGGAGGGGTCTCAAGCTCAACATTTTCGAGAATCAAAACTCAAACACAAAACATCATCAAAGAAATTCCAGAAAAATAAAACAAATAAAATTCCGATTCCAGCGAGCTTACATGATGAGAAAACTGATTTAAAGATGCATGCGCGATTCTATCATCCAAGATTATGATCGGACTTTCACATGCAAGGATTCTCTCCTTCTTTCTTAGAGATTAAAGAACATGGGTCATAGATTATTATCCCAACGAAGACACATGCTGGTCTTGGATGAATAATCTCTCCTCTTCAAATCCCAAAATTTTACTTAAAGAATCAAGTAGAGAGAAGGATAAAGACTTTCGGACATCTAAAAGAAAACTAGGACAACTTTAAAACATACCTTTTCTTGACAGAATGACACGAACAAGTCTCACGAATAGCAAGAGTCCTTGAGTTTTGCAAGGATATTAGAACCGCTTGGAAGGTGATGGAGTTAGAGAGAGAGAGAAAACGGAATAGCTGAAGTTTTGGAGAATGAAGAATTTTCAAAAAGGGGAGGGGTATTTATATGTAGGCTTCTTGAGAAGGAATGGGCTGGCCTCTAAAGGCCCAAGCCCAAAATGTTTTTATTTTTCTAAATAATAAAACTCCACTAATTTACCTAAACAAAATAAATAGACAAAAGATTTTAAAGAAGACACCACTCTTTAAATTAATTGGCAACTATATATAAAAGAAATTGGAAC
Organism: Cynara cardunculus var. scolymus; assembly: GCF_001531365.2. Classification (NCBI taxonomy): domain Eukaryota; kingdom Viridiplantae; phylum Streptophyta; class Magnoliopsida; order Asterales; family Asteraceae; genus Cynara; species Cynara cardunculus. The sequence continues at coordinate 9,686 of NW_020202724.1, forward strand.
TTTGGAATTTAAATATCGTCCTTATTTTATGCGAAACATTTCAAGACTATTTGGCATTGCATAAACCAACTTGGTTAGCTACCTTCT
>NW_020202724.1:10792-15901 GCF_001531365.2 Cynara cardunculus var. scolymus
CTTCCAGGGTCTGAATTGTTCTTTCGGTTTGTCCATCAGTCTGGGGGTGATAAGAAGTGCTGAGGTCCAGGCGAGTACCCATCCCTTGCTGGAGTGACTGCCAAAACCTTGATGTAAAACGGCTGTCTCTATCCGATAGAATGGAAATAGGTACTCCATGCCTAGCGATGATTTCGTTTATATAGATTTGAGCTAATTTTTCCATCTTATAGTCTTCTCGGATTGGCAAGAAATGAGCAGATTTTGTCAATCGATCTACAATCACCCAAATGGCATCATGCCCTTTTCCAGTTCGGGGTAACTTAGTTATAAAGTCCATCGATATTTGTTCCCATTTCCATTGAGGAATTTCGGGCTGCTGGAGCAGACTAGAAGGTTTCTGGTGTTCGGCCTTGACTATTGCACAAGTTAAGCACTTATTTACCTATAGTGCAATGTCTTTCTTCATTCCAGGCCACCAATAATGAGCTATTAAATCCCTATACATCTTATCTGCTCCCGGGTGAATCGAGTATTTTGATCGATGGGCTTCATCCAAAATGATTGATCTAAGGTTGCCAATCTTAGGTATCCAAACTCTATTTCCTAAATAATACATCCCGTCAGACCTTATCTAAAATTTGGACTGTATGTCGTGTAGAATCTCATTCTTCAAATTCTCCTTCCTCAAAGCTTCCTTTTGATCTTCTAAGATTCGGGCCTTCAAACCGGTATTCACCATGGCTCCCAAAGCTCGCACCCTCGATGGTTTTACTCCTCCCTTTCGGCTCAAAGCATCGGCTACAACATTRGCTTTGCCTGGATGGTATTTGATCTCACAATCATAATCACTAAGCAATTCAAYCCATCTTCTTTGCCTCATTTTTTGATTGAGGATGTGTTGAAGGCTTTTATGATCAGTGAAAATGGTGCATTTGGTGCCGTAGAGATAATGCCTCCATATCTTAAGTGCAAATACTACTGCTCCCAACTCGAGGTCGTGCGTAGTATAATTTTTCTCATGCACTTTAAGTTGTCTCGAGGCATATGCAATGACCTTATCTTTTTGCATCAATACGCATCCTAAACCTTGATGTGATGCGTCACAAAAGACCACGAAGTTTTTCGAACCCTCCGGTAAGGATAAGATAGGTGCATTGCATAATTTCTTCTTGAGAGTCTCGAATGCTTCTTCTTGCTTCTCATCCCAAATGAACTTCTTTTCCTTTTGGGTTAAGGCTGTTAGCGGCTGTGCAATTTTCGAAAAATTTGCGATGAATCACCAATAATAGCCTGCTAATCCAAGGAATTAACGGATCTCTGTAGGGGTTCTTGGGGCTTCCCAATTCCTAATATCCTCAATCTTGGCGGGGTCTACTTGAATTCCTTTTTCGTTGACTATATGGCCCACAAACTGTACTTCCTGTAACCAGAATTCACACATGGAAAATTTGGCATACAACTTCTCATTTCAGAGTACTTCCAAAATTACCCTCAGATGTCGCTCATGGTCTTCTCGGCTTCCTGAATAAATTAATATGTCGTCTATGAAGACGATCACAAATTTATCCAGATATGGCCTACAAACTCTGTTCATCAGGTCCATGAAGATGGCTGGTGCATTGGTTAACCCGAATCGCATAACCATAAATTCATAATGACCATACCGGGTCCTGAAGGCTGTCTTGGGAATGTCCTCTTCCCGAACCCTCACCTGGTGAAACCCGGATCGCAAGTCAATCTTGGAAAAATAGGCGGCCCCTTGGAGTTGATCGAACAAATCATCAATTCTAGAGAGAGGGTATCTATTCTTGATGGTCAACTTATTAAGTTCCCTATAATCAATGCACATACGCATTGACCCATCTTTCTTTTTAACGAATAGTACTGGTGCACCCCAAGGTGAGTAACTTGGTCTTATGAATCCTCTGTCTAGCAGCTCCTGAAGTTGGGTCGACAGCTCTTGCATTTCTGATGGTGCCAAACGGTATGGTGCCCTTGCCACTGGGGCAGCTCCAGAAATTAAGTCGATACCGAATTCGACTTGTCTTTGTGGGGGCAGGCCTGGTAAATCTTTAGGGAAAACATCGAAAAACTCTCGAACTACAGGTAAGTCCTCAATACTAATCTCCTTGATCCTTCCATCAATTACATGGGCCAGGTACGCGGTGTAATTCTTCTTCAGATACTTCTGCATCTTTATGTTTGATACCAGCTTAATCATTCGATCTAACTTGTCTCTCTGGACCACAATTGGTTTTTTTCCCCCTCGAGGAATTTGAATAAGCTTTTCTGAACAAACAATCTCAGCTTGATTTTTGGATAGCCAATCCATGCCTACAATTACGTCGAAACTTCCTAGTTCAATAGGTATAAGGTCTATGCTAAAGTCCTCATTGGCTAAGTTCAGAGTGCAATTCAAAATTACGTTTCTAGCTTTGAATTCCTGACCATTGGCAAACTCGATTACAAAGGTGTCTTTCAATTTCTAGGGCTTTAAATTAATTTTTTGCTTAAAGTCTAGTGACACAAAACTTCTGTCTACCTCTGAGTCAAATAGAACCGATGCAAATTCATTATTTAGAGGAAACGTACCTGAAACTACGTTGGGATCCTCTCTGGCTTCCCTGGCTCCCAATTCAAATGCTCTGCCTCGAGCCTGACTTCCTGAGTTGCCGGTACTAACCTGCCGAGTCTGGTTTCCATTTGCCCCTGCTTTCCTTTTTGGGCAAACATTCCTTATGTGGTCTGGACTTCCACAGTCGAAACATAACCGTTTCCGGTAATCCTTTGTCGTGTGGCCCCCTAGATGACACCTTTGGCAGATGATGCAATTCCCTCGATGTGGAAATTTGCACTTATTGCATCTAACTACATCGTCCTGTCCTACCACCTGCGTTTGAGCTCCAAAATTCCTTGTTACCCTCCTGCTTCTGTTAGATTTCCCTCCAATTCTTCGATCCCCATGCTCCTCCAACTTTCGTTTTCCTTTAGCAAACCCTCCGGATCGCACAATATTATTCGTAAGCTTGATGGCAATCTCTATTGCCTCCTGGAGAGTCTTTGGATTGGCCGAGGTGATGTTTCCCCTTATTTCTGGAGACAATCCCCAAATATATCTTTCTATACGGACTTCCTCTGGTGTCACAAGGTGCGGCACCAGGTTTGCCAATTCATGAAATCTCTTTGTGTATGCAGAAATATTGTTTCCCTTCATTTTGAGGTTCTATAACTGCATTTCCAGCGTTTGGAGTTCACTTCTCGGGCAGTATTCATCCTTTAGCAATTTCTTAAATTTTTCCCAGGAGAGTCGGTTAGCCGCTTCTCGGCCTCTAGTTTGTACTGAAGTATTCCACCAAGTGAGCGCCCTTCCTTGCAATAGGCATGCCGCATATTCTACCTTATTTCCTTCAGTACATTTGCTAATGTGTAGAACGGACTCGATGCTCTCGAGCCATGATAGTAATCCCACTACTCCTTTGGTTCCATTGAATTTTTTAGGGTTGCAAGCTCTAAAAGTCTTGTAAGTGCATTCCCGCGGAAGCCTAGACTCAGAGTTTGAGGGTTGGTTGGCGTTCAGACCAACAGCCACTTGGCTGACTATATTGGGAAGTGCGGCAATAAGTTGGTCTGACATGAGTTGCGCTATATCGGGGTTCTCCCTTCTTGGCGGCATTTCTTTGGATCCTATTCAGAATGGAATTCATAAGTTTGATGGCAAAACAAGGGTGATAGCTTCTCAGATATTTCGATGATACCAAAAGTGTTCTTCGCATGGAGAATAATCAGGTATTACCRAAACCAAAATRGAGTAAACTYATTCGTACAATAAATTGACGTAATAAGCATTCTTCAAAAGGTGTTCATGCATTGATAAAATGGTGGGGGGGTACAAAACAGGATTTCTATCAACAGTACATAGAAGCAAGTGTTCTATCCTTCCTTCTTAATCTAGAACAACACCCATCCTATGGCTATTCCCAATACTAACATCATCATACCACAAATTACCAACCATCCATACAATTTCCTAATTTTCCGCCTGGATGCAACAGTAGCCTCTTTGTTCCTTATTAGGCTCTGGTGTGCTTCCATCACAACGGACAGGTTGTTAAGGATGTGATGATGATAACCCAGTCGGGTTTGGTGCACCTGTGTGTCAGTAGCAATCCTCCTTACCCAATTTCTTTCAGTTGGATTCATCCCTTGGGAGTAGGATGCAGGTACCCCGGTCACGATTTGGGTCATTTTGCTCCCTACATGGGGTCGAGATGGCTCCCCTACGACCCTTGAGATTTCTCGAATGTCACCCGCTGTAGTAGTGGGACACTCTTTCTGGGCGTGACTCTGATTCTTGGGCCATGATGGGTTCGTGGCGGAACGTCAGGTACCGGCTCCGTTGGGGGTAGGTAAGATACTTGAGGCGTGGCAGCTGCGTCACTTGATATCGTATCTTGCTCGTACGGGTCAATTTCTTCGTTGCTGGTTGAGTTTCTTCCTGAGCGACCAACTACATAACCGGATTCATTGGCGGAATATACACTCGGATCAGAAGACATTGTAGAGGTCTGCGACATGAACAATCTTGGTTACTAAAGTGCGTCCTCTAGCAAAAGCTTAGTGATACAATAGAAGTTTCTAAACAAAACTAAGTCATGACAATCATGCTGGATTCTCTGGACAACACCTCTGGTTACACTACCAGAGCTTCTGGTCGTGAGACCAGAGCTTCTGGTTGTACTAAAGTCCTTAGAGAAGGATTTCTTATCCATCGATTTTCTAACAATCCAAAGGATTTCTATCTTTATCAACCATTCGCTTTAACCTTCATACTTAGAATAATTATAGATCTTTCATCCATCGATCATCTGGTTCCTCCTGAAGCACTTACCAAAGTTTCTGGTAATAAAGCCAGAGCCCCTGGTTTCTCATAGTGCATTTACCAGAGCTTCTGGTAACAAGACCAGAGCCTCTGGTTCCACTTCCATACATAGAAAAACACTAAGCCATCCGTCCATCGATCCTCTGGTTCTTATGCTCGCCCTTTCCAGAGCTTCTGGTTGCGATACCAGAGCCTCTGTGGCAATATCTATACTTAGAGAAATTCTAAGTAATCCTTCCATCGATCCT
>NW_020202724.1:16386-16984 GCF_001531365.2 Cynara cardunculus var. scolymus
TCTATTCGCTTTTACCAGAGCTTCTGGTTGCGATACAAGAGCCTCTGTGGCAATATCTATACTTAGAGAAATTCTAAGTAATCCTTCCATCGATCATCTGGTTCTTCTTGACCAGCGCCTCTGGTCCTACACGGACACTAGCGAAAATTCGAGCAATCCTTTTTTCCATCGCCTGTGGTCTTTTGACCAGCGCCTCTGGTCCTACAAGGACACTTAGCGAAAATCAAAGAATCCATTTCCTTTGCTTTCATAACCATTTCATTTGCTGGAGCATAGCTTTGTTCAGATCGATTAAGTTTTTCTCATTACATATAAATTAAGCATAGGTGATCAGGCTCTGCTTAAGCGACATGTAACAATATGACCCACTTTAAAATCATTTAAATTCAAATTACTTGAAAATATTTGGAAAAATTTTGGTTATAGTCGATGGTTTTTAAAGAAAACCAGCATTCTCTATAACTGAGGCTTGGACCAAATCTGTCACACCCCGTTAAAGCGGAAACACGAGAGGTAACAGGCAAGCAAGTCATAGCAACAGTTTATAAATAACACTAATCCAAGTTGTTCAAAAACAAAACAATTCATCGACATAACA
>NW_020202724.1:18919-20034 GCF_001531365.2 Cynara cardunculus var. scolymus
GTCCTTATTTTATGCGAAATATTTCAAGACTATTTGGCATTGCATAAACCAACTTGGTTAGCTACCTGCTGAAACATGATCTAACAACTAATCTTGGGAGATAAGCAAGATGATCTCAGATCATCGGGGCTAAATCCTAGAAAGACTTAGTTTTCAATAAAGGTCCAAAATTAAGGTACTGACCTGAAATCCCAAAAAGCAGGATTGTCACATATACCCATTAAGGTCTGATCAAACTAAATACGACCCAATCTTGTCATTTTGAGCCAATTAGAATCCTTATGGATAAATTGGTCTATTAACCTTACTAGGGTGTAATCAGATAAGTTATGATCCATTTATTGTCATTTTGGCCCAAATGAGTCGATCATACTAAATAGGCCTGTTATGGCTCAATTAGACTTAAATAGGAGAAATGAGCCCATGTTAACCATTAAGGTCTGAACAAACTAAATATGGCTCATTCAATGTCATTTTGACCCAATTAGACTCCTTATGGAGAATTGGAACCATTAAGCCCATAAAAGTCTAAAAAGACTAGTGATGACCTAGTTTGAGCCGTGTTGACCCAATTGGACTTCTTTAAGGAGAAATAGGCCAATTATATCCACATGGACCCTCAATTACTCCAATCAATGTCAAATTAGTCTAATTATCACGAATTTAGCATATTATACCATTAAGGTCTGATGAAACTAAACACGACCCCATTCATGTCATTTTTGAGCCAATTATAATCCTTATGGATAAATTGGCCTAACGGTCTAATCAGATTAATTATGATCCATTTATTGTCATTTTGACCTAAATGACTCGATTATACGAAATAGGAGAAATAAGCCCATGATAACCATTAAAGTCTGAACAAACTAAATATGGCCCATTCAGTGTCATTTTAACCCAATTAGACTMCTTATGKAGAATTGGGACCATTAAATCCATTAGGGTCTAAAAAGACTAATTATGACCTAGTTTGAGTCGTGTTGACCTAATTGGACTTCTTAAGGAGAAATAGGCCTATTATATCCACCAACACCAAATGGATCCTCACTCACTCCAATCAATGTCAAATTGGACTAATTATAACGAATTTAGAATATTATACCCATTAAAGT
>NW_020202724.1:21764-22803 GCF_001531365.2 Cynara cardunculus var. scolymus
AATTAGACTAATTATCGCAAATTTAGCATATTATACTATTAAGGTCTGATCAAACTAAATACGACCCAATTCGTGTCATTTTGAGCCAATTAGAACCCTTATGGATAAATTAGCCTATTAACCTTACTAGGGTCTAATCAGATTAATTATGATCCATTTATTGTCATTTTGACCCAAATGACTCGATTATACTAAATAGAACCGCTATGGCTCAATTTGACTCAAATAGGAGAAATAAGCCCATGATAACCATTAAGGTCTGACCAAACTAAATATGGCCCATTCTGTGTCATTTTGATCCAATTAGACTCCTTATGGAGAATTGGGACCATTAAACCCATTAGGGTCTAAAAAGACTAATTATGACCTAGTTTTAGTCGTGTTGACCCAATTAGACTTCTTAAGGAGAAATAGGCCAATTATATCCACCAACAGCAAATGGACCGTCAATCAATCCAATCAATGTCAAATTAGAGTAATTACGACGAATTTAGCATATTATACCCATTAAGGTCTGATCAAACTAAATACGACCCAATTCTTGTCATTTTGAGCCAATTAGAATACTTATGGATAAATTGGTCTGTTAACCTTACTATGGTGTAATCAGATTAATTTTGATCCATTTATTGTCATTTTGGCCCAAATGACTCGATCATACTAAATAGCCCTGTTATGGCTCAATTAGACTCAAATAGGAGAAATGAGCCCATGTTAACCATTAAGGTCTGAACAAACTAAATTATGGCTCATTCAATGTCATTTTAACCCAATTAGACTCCTTATGGAGAATTGGGACCATTAAGCCCATTAAAGTCTAAAAAGACTAATGATTACCTAGTTTGAGTCATGTTGACCCAATTGGACTTCTTAAGGAGAAATAGGCCAATTATATCCACCAACACCACATGGACCCTCAATTACTCCAATCAATGTCAAATTAGTCTAATTATCACGAATTTAGCATAGTATACCATTAAGGTCTGATGAAACTAAACACGACCCAATTCATGTCATTTTTTAGCCAATTAGAATCCTT
>NW_020202724.1:23048-28745 GCF_001531365.2 Cynara cardunculus var. scolymus
TCGATCATACTAAATAGGCCTGTTATGGCTCAATTAGACTCAAATAGGAGAAATGAGCCCATGTTAACCATTAAGGTCTAAACAAACTAAATATGGCTTATTCAATGTCATTTTGACCCAATTAGACTCCTTATGGAGAATTGGGACCATTAAGCCCATTAAAGTCTAAAAAGACTAATGATGACCTAGTTTGAGTCGTGTTGACCCAACTGGACTTCTTAAGGACAAATAGGCCAATTATATCCACCAACACTGAATGGACCCTCAATCACTCAAGTCAATGTCAAATTAGAGTAATTATGACGAATTTAGCATATTATACCATTAAGGTCTGATCAAACTAAATACGACCCAATTCGTGTCATGTTTGTGCTAATTAGAACCCTTATGGTAAATTGCCCTATTAACCTTACTAGGGTCCAACTAGATTAATTATGATCCATTTGTTGTCATTTTAACGTAAACGACTCAATTATACTAAATAGGCCAGTTATGGCTCAATTAGACTCAAATAGGAGAAATAATCCTATGATCACCATTAAGGTCTGAATAAACTAAATATGGCCCATTCAGTGTCATTTTGGTCCAATTAGACTCCTTATGGAGAATTGGGACCGTTAACCCATTAGGGTCTAAAAAGACTAATTATGACTTAGTTTTAGTCATGTTGACCCAATTGGACTTCTTAGGTAGAAATAAACCAATTATGTCCAGCAACACCAAATAGACCCTCAATCACTCAAATCAATGTCAAATTAAACTAATTATGATGAATTTAGCATATTATACCATTAAGGTCTGATCAATTAGAACCCTTATGGATAAATTGGCCAATTAACCTGTAATATTTAGGTTTCATGTTTTGAATAAAGATTTTGGAATATATATATATATATATACATATATATGCATATGTAATAATATGTATATATACATTATACATATATATATATATATATATCTATATGTGTGCTTGGGATTGTGTATGTATGTCAGTGTGGGTTGTTTATTGAGGGCAGTTTATGCACTTGCTATAAATAGCAAGTGCATATGAAAGGTAAGTGGTTGTTGAAATTCTTGAGAGCAAAAGAAAATCAATTGAGAGTGAAGGCTGGAAAAAAAAACGTAGGCTTGAATCCGATCAACATTATAAGGTGAGTGTATTACGCTCTTAGTATTATTCACTCGTTTGTACATAATTCAATTTTTGTTGGAACTGGTTTATTGTGAATCTGTTTATATATCGTGCGGATAGAGACTTAAACAGGACAAGTGCCATCCAGATTCTATCTTAAACCAAACAAGTGCCATCTAGATTCTATCTTAAACCGGACAAGTGCTATCCGGATTCTATTTAAATCGTCCAAGAGTTGCCCGATAAAGACTTAAACCGGTCAAGAGTTGTGCGATGTGGCCTTAAATCGTTGAAAGACCATCCGCACTTATTGCAAGGGAATCCTGCTCATCGATTCAAAGATCTCAGAGACCCTTCCTACTATGGCGGACTTTGGCACTTTGGCTTCTTCTTCTTTAAGTATTGGCCTCTGGGTGGACCCCTCTGCAAGGATAGGTTTGACAGTTCCTTGTAGAGAGTCGAACGTACCCGTGGACGTTTCCTCCTTCGCCTTAGAGGAAGAGCCTTGTCCAGCTCTGGGGGGGAAGCGGGTTCTGCCCTTTCTTGCTTGAGCTTCTGCCAAAGAAGCCTTTAACGCTTGAAGGAGCTCTGGGTCGTCATAATCTTCTTCATTTCTCTACACTAGCGACTCTGAACTTGACGACCCCTTCTGTGGCGATTCCTCTACAGCCTTGCCCTTGCCTTTCCCCTTAGGCTCTAGAGCTTTTTCTTTGCCTTTTGAGAATAAGGCAGCTGTAGAGTCCACTATCTTGAGTCGTTTGGCAGAAGTCTTCTTGGGCTCCTCAGCTTTCTTCTGTGCCATCTTCTCCCCCTCATGACGATCATGGTCATCACCTCCTTGATCGTCATGGTGTTTGGTGGCTTCTGTCTTGCAAGTTTCAAGGGGAGCCTTCTTTAATCTCTTTAGAATTTTAGTGGTTGCCTTCTTCATCTTCTTAATTACCTCTTCAGCAAGCACAGAGGCGTGGCTTATATCGATCTCTGTCGACCACTTCAACTTTGAGATGCTTCGATAGATTTCGCTTCTAAGGGTGTCACCCTCTTTCATGAGCTGTGAAGTGCAGTCTCTGATCGCCTTGTTGGAGGCTCGAGCCTCTGCGAGAAGTTGATCCGTGTGTTTGCGCACAATATCACCCAGAGCTTCAACCATAGCATCGAGCTCTCTGCGAGTGGCTAGGTGATTGATGTTGGCCCTGGAGGACTTGGTATCAACACCATATGTCACCGCAGAGGAGAACATTTGCTTGATCTCATCTTTGAAGGTTGAGTAGTCTGTGTAGCCCGCAGAGATGAAGTTAGCAGCAAACTGGGCGACCACCTTTGATAGCTCTGTCTTTAGCTTCTGGATCGAAGAGGGGTTGAGTGACAGAGAGCTAAAGGCTTCTGCGATATCATCTTTTTAAAGGACAGAGCTCTGAGGGGTTGCAAGAGTCGTCTTGAGTTCTGCGGTTGTGGATGACAACTCCTTCAGAGCCTCTGTGATGGGGGCMARATCTTCTGTCATAGAGCGAGAGATGAACAAGCTTTTCAACTCGTCCATCTTTTGGAATACCGTTGTGGTGAAGGTTTGTAGCTCCCCCTTCATCACATAGGCATCCTGGGAGTCTAGATCACCAACGCATGGTGACCTAGTAGCCTCGGAGCGAGAGGCGCCCTCAGCGACTGATTTTGCAATGTCTGCTCGGGGACTTCCATGGGATCCTCATACGTCTCCAAGAGGATAGCCTACCCGTGTTCTGTCGATTTCGTGCCTTGTAGGTTCAGAGCCTAACATGGCAGAGGGATCGAGTGTGGACATTGGGCGTTCTAGACCCTCTGTCTCTCTGACTCTCACATATGCCTCTGAAGCATATTCTGGTTGGTCACTCATGTGTGGAGAGGCAACAGATGCCTCTTTGGGATCTGACAAGTCCTTGGGCGATGGGACTCTTATAGTAAAACCTTCATCCTTTTGAGAGGATGTAGGAGTAGTATGTAGTTGCCCGGCTGTGCGATCGACAGAGGACTAAAGAATGTCCTATGCGAGGTTGGCTTGGGTTGGGCTTGGCGTGTGCACGCCTTTTCAATAGAGGATCCCTCTAGAACAAGGCCCCTAGTAGCATGGGTAGCACTGGGAGGAGGGCTAGGATGTGTACTTTTGGTATCTTTTTCTCCCTCACCTAACTCCATCTCTTCTTCTTCTTCTTCGTCTAAAATGACCTCTGTCCCCAATTCTGTCATGTCTATTGGCGCTTTTAATCCTTGTTGAATATGGAAGAGAACGTCTTGGATCTGTTCTGTTGGGGACCCCTCTTGAACAACCTTGTGCAACCTTCTGCGCTTTGTAGTAGCCTCTGCGGGGCTCTCTTGAATAGCAGCCTCTGTGGCCACAACCTCTGCGAGTTGGGCATTCTTTGATTTCTTCTTCTTGGGCTTTTGCAGAGGACTACTTGGGCCTTCTTCCTCTGCAGGCCTCTTCTTCCCCTTCTTCTTCACAGAAGAGTCGACACCCTTCTGTGTCTTCTTGGGTGGGGGACTTTCTATTCTAGGTCCTGCCTCACTCACCTTTCTAGCAGCTTCTGGCTCCCCCGTTCGTCCCTCTACCCTCATTTTTTGTACACTCTCACCTAGGGGGATTCCTATGCGTGGAGGGGTTTCAGGGACCGGCTATGGCCTCCTGAATCCACATCTATAAGATTTCCTATCTTCATGACTAAGGTACCTGAGCATGGCTTTTGATAAGGGTCTGGGGCTTCTGTACCCTTGCTCATGCTCAGTTGGATGGAACTCCTTGAAAGGATATAGCCTCGCGTTAGGCTCGACAGAAGGTAGCTTTGCTGCGATCAAATCCCCAAAGATGAGGCCAAAGAACCTCTGTAGAATGAGATTTGGATGGTTGAGGTCTTCCTTGGCCTTCTTCTGCGCCTTGACCTTGGACTTTTCTCCCCTCTTTGTGGCGCCTTTGTTTTTGATCAATCCAACCATATCCTCAAATATAAGCTGTGCGTAATCGAGAGGCAGGTTGAAGTAAATCCCATATACGATTGACAACATTGCGTGGGAGGTCTGGTCGTGGCTTCCAACCTTCCCTGTCAAGCAGCAGTTTACGATTGAGAACAGGGTATTCCATATAAGGGGAAGTCCTTTGCACTTGAACTGTGTTCTTTTGACAATTTGGGTCGCATAAGAATGGAATTCAAGGAATTGAATTAATTCCTCATCTGTCGGGGTTGCAGCAAAAGCATCCATATTAAGAGTTTCCAGTGTGGGTAAGTGAAGAGCTGTTCGAAGTTTTTCCACATTAAGTTCCATTGGCACYAATGATTTATTGGTAGGGTGAGATGCATAGCCAACGATGCTCAGGCCAGTGTCGTCTATGGTTGTTATATAAGAACTTAGAAGGAATTGGGTTATATATGACTCGGGAGTGGGTTTAGTGGCTGATAGTGCATAGAACAGGGGATGGTTTCGAAGAATTTCTAGTAAGGGAAAAGTAAAATCAGGATAACCTGTTGGTGAAGGAACGAAGTAGTAGTTGTTGGGCCTTTTCACAAGCACGACCTTCTCGTATCAATTTTGAACGAAAGAAAGGGCGTGAGACTTTAGAGCTTGGGCATGTTTTACTTCATTGTCACTCGAAACGTTGACGGACTGAGCTGAGGCTGAGGAGGAAGACATTTTTTTTGGCAGGTTTGTATTAATGCTCAAGAAACTTCAGGTTCGCCGAAGAAGAAAGAGTATTGTAAAGGTTTTTCATTTGGGGGGAAAGGGGTATTTATAGTGAAGAATTTTGAATTGAACCGTTTATTTTGACGAAAGGTCGTGATGAGTGGTTTTGGGTTGAAACGGCTCAAAAGTATGACATGCCGTGTTGGGAAGACGCACGATTGATGGCGTGCGCCCCCTTTTCTGACACGTGCATGGTAAGTTCTAACCCTTATCCACAGAACCACGTGCACCATATCAATAGACAAGAACTATTAAGAGAGTTATGTCAGAGGCCTAAGGGTAACAGAGCCTCTGTGATATGTGTCGGGCTTTCTAATATGTTACACCTTTACCTAAATGGTTTGAAAATCCACAGAGAGATGAGTACTTGCTTAGTTCAAACCCACAAAGCCTCTGTTAGAAGTGCCAGAGGTCCTGATGAGTTGACCTCTGAGAACAAGATACTTCAAAATTTTTGGCACCATCTGTGGTTTGATTTTCATTTCAAAAACTCCCCCTCTGAGCCAGCTTCCATGGCTCCCCTTGAATAAAAACGATTTAAAATCCTTAGAAGAGGTTTCAACAGAGAGTCCGTTCACAGAGCCTCTGAGAGTGATCACAGAGGATCTGTGAAAAGACTTATGTGATTAAAAACATTTTTCTTCTTCAAGAGGTTTTATTATTTGAAAGCACATACTGCCCCTCAAACCTCGCAAGTCTCTGCGAGGTTAAACCTGTTTACTATAAAATCAAGTGAAAGGTTATTCAAGAAATAAAAACTATATACAAAATGAGATTTAAAAGTAAAAATATATACAATAAAGAATAAAGAATAAGACAACCATCAACTAAGACTCTGGACATGTCATTCCTAT
>NW_020202725.1:0-3687 GCF_001531365.2 Cynara cardunculus var. scolymus
ACCTCTGGCGCTTCTAACAGAGGCTCTGTGGATTAGAACTGAGCAAGTACTCATCTCTCTGTGGATTTTCAAAACCGTTTAGGTAATAAAAAGGTGTAACATTATTAGAAGGCCTGACACATATCACAGAGGCTCTGTTACCCTTAGGCCTCTGACAGAACTCTCTTAATAGTTCTTGTCTATTGATTTGGTGCGCGTGGTTCTGTGGATAAGGGTTAGAACCAACAAGCGCGTGTCAGAAAAGGGGGCGCACGTCATCAATCGCGCGTCTTCCCAACACGGCATGTCATACCTTTTGAGCCGTTTCAACCCAAAACCACTCATCACGACTTTTCGTCAATAAAACGGTTCAATTCAAAATTCCTCACTATAAATACCCCTTTCCCCCCAAATGAAAAACCTTTACCACTCTCATATTCTTCGGCGAACCTGCATCTTGCGAACCTCTCAAGTAAAACCTGCAAAAATGTCTTCCTCCTCAGCATCTGCTCAATCAGTCAACATCTCCAGTGACAACGAAGTCACACAGGCCCAAGCTCTAACGTCTCACGCCCTATCCTTCGTCCAAAACCGATACGAGAAGGTCGTGCTCGTGAAAAAGCCCAACAACTACTACTTTGTTCCTTCAACTACAGGTTTCCCTGAATTTACTTTCCCTTTACTAGAAATTCATCGCAACCATCCTCTCTTCTATGCCCTATCAGCCACCAAACCAACCCCTGAGTCCTATATAACCTAATTTCTCTTAAGTTCTTACATAACAACATTGGACAACTCTGGACTGAGCATTGTGGGTTATGCCTCTCACCCTACCAATAAATCATTGGTACCCATGGAACTGAATGTGGACAAATTGCGAACAGCCCTGTGTTTACCCACTCTGGAATCTCTAAACTTGAATGCTTTTGCTGCAACTCCAACAGACGAGGAATTAATTCAATTCCTTAAATTCCATTCGTATGCGACCCAAATCGTCAAACGGACTCAGTTCAAGCGCAAAGGACTACCTCCTGTCTGGAATACCCTATTCTCAATAGTAAACTGATGCTTAACAAGGAAGGTGGGAAGTCACGACCAAACCTCGCACGCAATGATGTCTATCATCTACGAAATCTACTTCAACCTACCTTTGGATTACGCACAACTTATATTCGAAGATATGGTTGGATTGATCAAAAAGAAATGCATGACACAAAGGGGAGAAAAGTCCAAGGTCAAAGCGCAGAAGAAGGCCAAGGAAGACATGAACCAACCAAACTTAATTCTACAACGATTCCTTGGTCTCGTCTTTGGAGATCTGATAGCAGCAAAGCTACCCTCTGTAGAGCCCAACGCAAGGCTGTACCCGTTCAAAGAATTCCATCCAACTGAGCATGAGCAAGGGTAAAGAAACCCCAGACCCTTATCAAAAGCCATGCTCAGGTTCCTTAGTCACGGAGATAGGAAGGCCTATAGACGTGGATTCAGGAGGCCAGAGCCGGTCCCTGAAACCCCACCACGAATAGGAATCCCCTTAGGTGAGAAAATTGAAAAAATGAGAGTCGAGGGATGTACGGAGGAGCCAAAAGTGGCTGGTAAGGTGAATGAGGCTGGCCCTAGAATCCCAACTCCCCCACCTAAGAAGACAAAGAAGACACAGAAGGGTGCCGACTCTTCTGTGAAGAAGAAGGGGAARAAGAGGCCTGCAGAAGAAGAGGGCCCAAGTAGTACTCTGCAGAAGCCCAAAAAGAAGAAAACCAAGAAGGCCCAACCRACAGAGGTTGTGGTCACAGAGGCTGCTGTTCCAGAGAGCCCCGCAGAGGCTACTACTCCCAAGCGCAGAAGGTTGCGCAAGGTCGTACAAGAGGAGTCCCCAAAAGTGCAGATCCATGATGTCATTTTCAACCTCCAACAGGAGTTCAGAGCGCCAATCGACGTGACAGAGTTGGGGACAGAAGTCGTCTTAGATGACGAAGAAGAGGAAGTGAAGTTAGGAGAGGGAGAATAAGATACCACAGGTACACATCCTAGCCCTCCTCCCACTGCTACCCACGCTACTGGGGGCCCTGTTCTAGAGGGATCCCCTGTTGAACAAGGCACGCACATGCCAAGCCCAACCCAAACTAACCTCGCAGAGGACATTCTTCAGTCCTCTGTCGATCGCACAGCCGGGCAACCACCTCATACTCCTTCATCCTCTCAAAAGGATGTTGGTTTTACTACAAGAGTCCCATCGCCCAAGGACTTGGCACAACCCAGAGAGACATCTGTTGCCTCTCCACACATGAGTGACCAACCAGAATGTGCTTCAGAGGCATATGTGAGAGTCACCGTGACAGAGGGTCGAGAACGCCCAATGTCCACACTCGATCCCTCTGCCATGTTAGGCTCTGAACCTACAAGGCATGATATCGACAGAACACCGGTAGGCTCTCCTCACAGAGAAGTCCGAGGATCTGGTGGGAGTCCCCGAACAAACTACGCAAAATCAGTCGCTGAGGGCGCCTCTCGCTCCGAGGCTACTAGGTCACCATGTGTTGGTGATCTAGGCTCCCAGGATGCCTATGTGATGAAGGGGGAGCTACAAACCTTCGCCACAGTGGTATTCCAAAAGATGGACGAGTTGAAAAGCTTGTTCATCTGGTGCACGATGACAGAAGACCTCGCCCCTATCACAGAGGCTCTGAAGGAGTTGTCATCTACAACGGCAGAACTCAAGACAACACTCTCAACCCTTCAGAGCTCTGTCCTACAGAAGGATGATCTTGCAGAGTCGTTCAATGCTCTAACCCTCAATCCTTCTTCAATCCAGACGTTGAAGACAGAACTATCAGAGATGGCCGCCCAGTTTGTCGCTGATTTCGTCTCTGCGGGCTATTCAGATTACTCAACATTCAAAGACGAAATCAAGCAAATGTTTGCTTCTGCAGTCACTTACGGCGTGGATACCAAGTCATCCAGGGCCAATATCAACCATCTAGCCACTCGCAGAGAGCTAGATGCGATGGTTGAAGCTCTGGGAGACATCATGCACAAACATACATACCAACTTCTTAAAGAGGCCCGAGCCTCCAACACGGTGATCAGAGACTGCACTTCCCAGCTCGTGAAAGAGGGAAATCTCCTTAGAAGCGAAATCTATCGAAGTGTCTCCAAGTTGAAGTGGTCGACAGAGATAGACATAAGCCACGCCTCTGTGCTTGCATAAGAGGTCATTAAGAAAATGAAGAAGGCAGCCACCAAGATTCTGAAGAGATTGGAGAAGGCTCCCCTGGAAACATCCAAGGCAGAAGCCACCGAACACCATGTCGATCAAGGAGATGATGATCATGATCGTCATGAGGGGGAGAAGAAGGTTGAGAAGAAAGATGAGCCTAAGAAGACTTCTGCCAAAGGTGTCAAGATAGTGGACTCTACAGCTGCCTTATTCTCAAAAGGCAAAGAAAAGGCACTAGAGCCTAAAGACAAAGGCAAGGGCAATGCTGTAGAGGAATCGCCACAGAAGGGGTCGTCAAGCTCATAGTCACTAGTGCAGATAAACGAAGAAGATTATGATGACCCAGAGCTCCTTCAAGCATTAAAGGCTTCCTTGGCAGAAGCTCAAGCAAGAAAGGGCAGAGGCCCCATTCATAGAGTAGGAGAAGGCTCTTCATCAAAATTCCCACAAGTCCAAAGAGAAACGTCCACGGGTACGTTTCACGCTCTGCA
>NW_020202725.1:4792-6439 GCF_001531365.2 Cynara cardunculus var. scolymus
ATATTTCATTTAATGTAAAAGTATGAAAAAGTATTACTGCAAGTGTTGATAGAAGGGTTCTACCACAGAAGACCACAGAGGACCAACAACAGAAGCTATACAAAAGCGTACAAGTCAAGAATGACAGAACCTCTGTTGTCTCTCACAGAGGTTCTGGAAACTGATCCTCTGGCATCAAGTGCTCACAAGTCAAGAATGACAAAACCTCTGTTGTCTTTCACAGAGGTTCTGGAAACTGAACCTCTGTCATCAAGTGCTTACATGTCATATCCAGCAGAGGCTCTGGGATGGCTCACAGAGGATCTGCGGTTTATCTTCTGTGAAGAACCACTTCTCACTGTTTTACTTAGGTTTGTTAGCTTCTCGTGCTTATCAGGTGACTATGTTTGTAATCTGCTTTATTTGAACGACTTAGATCATTTCACTTTTCTAGGTCATGTCAAAAAAGCCGTTAGGAACTAGTATAAATAGCAGCTTAGACCTTTGTAATTCTGTGTTCTTCCGTATTGTAATTGTCAATATTTTCAATAGAATTAAAAATCATTTGAAGCTTTTCTTTCGTGTTCTTCATTATTCATCTGTGTGTTCTTGATTGATTTCTTACTCTGTTCGTTCATTCATTGTTTCCGCCGGACTGTTATTGTCTAAAAGATCATCCAGAGTATTTGATTAATATCATAAGCTGAATCTAAAGGGTCCTAACAATATATTAAACTAATAAGAATCAATATTATCTTTGATATATGAATCTACCTTATCATTATTGGTTGTTCTTTTAAATATTTATATATATATATATATATATAATTTAAATTACATGTTAGCTTTATTCTGAAGCTAATGATAACCTTGAAAAAGTTTTATTAAGCAAWYDGGGCCTAGAAGATGAACTGAAGAAGTTTCTGCGCCAAAACRTCTAAAGTCTAGAAGACTAGCCTCTGTGCTAAAGAGTCACGAAGACCAGAGCTTCTTTCGAAGACTACAGAGCTTCTATGGTAACCAGAGCCTCTGCAAGGCTCTGTAAGGACAAGAGTTCTTGGACTTTAAGTCCCTTGGACCAGAGCCCCTCTATGAAGACCAGAGCTTCTGTGAGTGCTCACAGAGCCTCTGGTGATGCTAACAGAGCCTCTGTTGTTTTTGACAAGAGACTCTTTGGCTGTGCCGTCCTCTGTTATCTTTTAGATGACTATCTTCAGATTCCTTATTCTAGATAAGGCTATTCCTGTTCTGGATAGCGTCAAACTTATCCAGGTTTCGTGGGTTACTGCCTATAAATAGAGTGTTTCAGATAGAGAAATAAATACACAAGAGCATCAAGAGAATTCTCTTTGTAATAGATAGATTCAAAATCATATGAGAGTCGATTAGGGTTTCTTGAGAGTTTGTAATTTCTATTTCAATAAAAGAAAAGCAGCCGCKGTTTCTYTGTTTAATCTTCTTGTTTACTTTCTCTTACAAACATCTAGTGTAAATCGTTCTACTTTCAGATCTGGGCAATAACAAGTGGTATCAGAGCAAAATCGATTTCTTAATCGATACGATCTTTCTGAAGTAGTTCGATTTTCTTGAAACAAACCGTGTCTTGAACGCCTACTGTTCGACGACTGTGTGGACCGGAAATCTCATCGATTCATCCCTCTTTCTTTA
>NW_020202725.1:7607-9061 GCF_001531365.2 Cynara cardunculus var. scolymus
TGGCTGTGCCGTCCTCTGTTATCTTTTAGATGACTATCTTCAGATTCCTTATTCTGGATAACGCTATTCCTGTTCTGGATAGCGTCAAACTTATCCAGGTTTCGTGGGTTACTGCCTATAAATAGAGTGTTTCAGATAGAGAAATAAATACACAAGAGCATCAAGAGAATTCTCTATGTAATAGATTCAAAATCATATGAGAGTCGATTAGGGTTTCTTGAGAGTTTGTAATTTCTATTTCAATAAAAGAAAAGCAGCCGCAGTTTCTCTATTTAATCTTCTTGTTTACTTTCTCTTACAAACTTCTAGTGTAAATCGTTCTACTGTCAGATCTGGGCAATAACATTACAAAAATGAAATATTTTAACGATTAATGGCGTTGAAAATATTTTAAAAATAAATAGAATTTGAAAAAAATATTTTAACAATTGTATGTTGAAAACATTTTAATGTAAAATAAGAATGAGAAAATAAAAGATGAATATGAAAAATGGTTTTTCATTAAACTTGGTTTCTCAATATTCCATGAGGAGTAGTTGTTGTCAACCAAACTCTAAAACAATTGTTAAAAACATATTGTTGGTTCTATTGAGAAAAAAAAAACTTAAGAAAAATGTAGAAGATATTAGTTAAAGAAAACCTCTAAAATCCTAACAAAATTAAGAATAATTGCATACTCAGATTAATCATCTCGAAATAAACCTGAAAAAAAAATATAACCATTAAAAAAGGGCATATTGAAGTTTGGTGATGCTACATGAAAAATTGTAACAAAAAAACTTCAAAAATCTCAATAAAAGTCAAAAGGAAAGCATACGTACATTAGTTTTCTCAAATTATACTTGAAAAAGATAACCATTACAAAAATATGCTGAAATTTGTTGAGGCTACATCATGGTTTGTAATACTTCCAAGATTCTATCATCAGACGATTAATCGAACCATTGTTGCCATGAAAACTTTAAAAGTGTTGTCAAGAACAAACTCTCTGTTTCATTGAGAAAAACTTAGGAAAATCATAGAAGAGAAAAGTAAAAAAAGCAAAATTCTAAAATACCAACAAAAATAAAAAGGAACACATACCTGAATTGGTCTTCTCGAAATAAACTTGAAAATAGATTTGTTGAAAAGTAACTATTTATGAAATGAAAAACAAATCAAGTGATGGAGATGAAGAAAAATGAAATGAAAARCAAATCAAGTGATGGAGATGGAGAAAAAGAGATTGAATGATGAACAATTTATGAAGAAGAGTTAGGGAAAATGAAAAGATTGTGTTAAATGCAAACATAAATGAATAATCAATGTTTAAAAAAATTAGAATGTGAAACTAAAAAATAAAATTAAAGGAGAATGAATGAAAAAAAAAAGATAAATAAATTTCCAACCTTTAGGAGAAGCCAAGTCATCAACCTTGGTTTCTCCTTTAATATATATATATATATATATATATT
>NW_020202725.1:9760-11609 GCF_001531365.2 Cynara cardunculus var. scolymus
TTTCAAGATTCTATCATCAGACGATTAATCGAACCATTGTTGCCATGAAAACTCTAAAAGTGTTGTCAAAAACAAACTCTCCGTTTCATTGAGAAAACTTAGGAAAATCATAGAAGGGAAAAGTAAAAAAAAAATTCTAAAATCCCAAAAAAAAAGGAACGCATACCTGAATTGGTCTTCTCGAAATAAACTTGAAAATAGATTTGGTGAAAAATAACAATTTATAAAATGAAAAACAAATCAAGTGATAGAGATGGAGAAAAATGAAATGAAAACAAATCAAGTGATGGAGATGGAAAAAAAGAGATTGAATKWTGAACAATTTATGAAGAAGAGTTAGGGAAAATGAAAAGATTGTGTTAAATGCAAACATAAATGATAATCAATGCTTATAGAAATTAGAATGTGAAATTAAAAAAAAAAGATTAAAGGAGGATGAATGAAAAAAAAAGATAAATAAGTTTCCAACCCTTAGGAGAAGCCAAGTCATCAACCTTGGTTTCTTCTTTAATATATATATAGATTATATAAATAGACGGTCGGAGGGGACCATTATCACCATCCCCATCGACATCCACCGCTAGAAACATTCCCCTCGACCATTCCGATCACCGTCGACCATCAACCGCCGATCACCGTCCACCGTATCCACCACCATCTACCGACATCCATTACCGTCTACCACCAACCACCACCGTCTGCCGCCACCCACCATCGTCCATCTCCGCCACCGACCACCGTTTGCCTCCAACTACCATCGTCCATCTCTGCCACCGACCACCGTGTGCCGCCACCTACCACCGTCTCCCACCACCGACAACCGTGGAACAACCACCTACCACTATGGAACAACCAATAAAATTTTGCAATATTATTAATTTAACTTAAAAATCTATTTTTGTCTAGTAACTCGCTTAATACTCTATATTTTATTTTTTTCTAAGATTAATTTTGTATACTCTCTAACATTTAATTTTTGAATTTATTTTTGAGAGGTGTTATACCATTCTTTACTGACGTTAAGGGCCCAGACCTCAATAATTAAAAAAGTAAATGATATATTAGCAAACAATGAAAGGAGGTTAATCATGTTATGAGATACATGTTTCGGCCCATGGTTAAATATATCTAACCATTATTCAGATTCCTCGTTAATTAATTAGATGGTGCAATGTGAGGACCCCTCTTTCCCTTATGAATCTAAAGAAATATATTATCGTGTTGGAGGGTTCCATTTACGATTTAGCAAACATGAGTTCTTTTCATCACGGGTTTCCGATTTGGGCTGGATCTTCGCCCGTCACATTGAACCATTCCTAATACTATTACAAGATTGTTTGGTACTAAACATGATGATATTAAAAGTCGAGCATTTAGAAATAAATTAATCGACTTAAATAATAAAGATATATCAGACGTTGATGCGGTGCGTGTCTGCCTCGTAATCATGCTCCATACGGTGTTCCTAGGATGAAAAATACCACAATATCCAACACTGGGTTTTGCATCTGGTAAGGGTGCATGCGGTTGGGTTGGGCGGTTTACAACATTTTTACAACCCAACACAATTATGGTGGTTTGGAAAAATCTCAACCCAACCCAACCCATTCAAAAGTATAACCCAACCCAACCCTTGCGGGTTGAGGCGGGTTGGTGTTATAACCAGGTTTGAGACAACCTGGGTTGAGGTAATTTATACATGTTTATTATGTGGATTACGTGAAATATGCATATCTAAGTAGAAATGCATGAACTATATATGTGAAATGTGAACGTAATATTGTGCATGCATATATGTGAAAAGATGGCATGGTATGTATGTAATTTATACATATATGCATATGGTGTG
>NW_020202725.1:12629-24721 GCF_001531365.2 Cynara cardunculus var. scolymus
AGACTACAATAGATTTGAGTCCTTACTTCTTTGTGATTTGAGAACTCAAAGATATTGTTCTTATTAGAAATAATAGTATTGATGTTATTCAGAAGGGGAAAACTTGGCCTATGGCCATTGATATTGGTTAAAAGTGTTTTGGAACAGAATGGTCATTTTTATGAGGAATCAGAGGGGCTCTGGCTGTTTCTTGTAAGGAACCAGAGGGGCTCAGGTTGGTCCTCATTATTCGACCTGAGTATTCTGGTTATTGATTTGGAGAATGAGCAAGTTTTACTAAATGTACTAATTCGATCAGAGGCTCTGTATCTATTGTTAAGAGCTTCTATGTCAAAATCATATTTTTAGAAGTTTTAAGAAAAGGATTTTATACTTAGAATCTTTTTATGAAAAACACACCAGAGAGGCTCTGGTTGGCTTACATGTTGAACTAGATAGGCTCTGATTGATCATGTCTTCTAAACCAGAAGCTCTGGTTAGTACAACCAGAGGCTGTAGTTAGTACAACCAGAGGCTCTGGTCGAGGAACCAGAAGCTCTGTAAGAGAGACCAGAGGGGATCTGGTCCTAGTTATTGAAATATATTCCAAGTGTGGTTTGGAACCAGAGGCTCGATGGACCAAAACAATATGATTTTAGTTTTGCTACATAAGATGAATTATTTGAAATAAATGTTTTGGTGATCTTCACCCTGCATTACATAACAAAGGAACCTTACTAGACATTCATGTCTAACCCTCATTTCGTGTTTTCAAAAATATGTGTGTAGGTAAAGATAAAAAGGAAAAGAGCATTATGTGAATTACTTCCCTATGTGCTTAGTAGTTTTGGAAGCATAGATGTTAGGATGCAAGAACATGTACTTTTGAAATTTTTGGGTTGCGTATTTTACATTATAGACTCTTGTATCAAGGACCTATGTGGGGAAAACATGTATTATATATATGAAATATGTGTTATATGAAATTTATGGATTTGGGGGTGTTACAGAGTTGGTATCAGAGCCTGAGTTTAAGGGATTTAGTTATTAACCTACATGATACCTAGACTTAAACTATTTCATTGCATATTAATGTCCCAAACATAGTTAGCACCTTTGGAATAAATATAATAAGTTAAGAGATCAGTGTGTAAGGTATTTTCGGATTACATCTGGCCAATGTAATTTTGAATCTACAGGTACATAACTGAACTTAGACACTTTATTATATTTGGGAATGTGAAAAAAAAATAAAAAAATATGTGTTTTAACTTTGTTATTTACAGATGGCTAGTAAATCAAGAAGGTCAGAAAGGATCACCTACCCCAATGAAGAAGAATCCCCTGTTGGTCCTATTGGCACCTCTGAGGGCAGAAGCAGAGGCAGAGGCAGAGGTAGAGGTAGAGGTAGAGGTAGAGGTAGAGGTAGGGGGCAGACCAGAGGCAGAATAAGCCAGCCAGAAATTAATATGAATCAAGCAGAATCAAACTCTGAAAATATGAATCAAGAACGGATGTCTCACCTAGAATATGTAACAAGAGACATATTAGCTGAAGAAATGGGAAAGCTAAGGGAAACCTTGACTTCTATTTTGAGGAATCCTGCCAGAATAGAGACAGGCAGAATTGAAGTTACTCCATCGATTCCAATTCTCAATAATAGGGAAGGAGATATAAAGATGTTTCTAACTTGTAAACCACCAACCTTCTCGGGAGAAAGAGATCCAATTAAAGCTATGTGTTGGGTCAAAGAGACGGAGTCTGTATTCAATACCATCCGATGTGCAGAAACAGATAAAGTCAGATTTTCAGTCTCGATGTTAAAATCAAATGCGTTATTTTGGTGGGAAGTAGAATCCTTAGCCAGAACAGATATTTTGCAAACTATGACAAGGCTAGAGTTTGTCAACAGATTCAAGGAGCAGTTTTGCCCAAAAGCTGCCGTTTGACAAATGGAAGAAGACTTTATAAAATTGGAACAAGGAAACAGAACTGTAAGGGAATATACAGAGAAATTCATCGAATATTCAAGATTTGCAGAACATTATATTTCCTCGGAATCTAGAAAAGTGGAAAGGTATATTTGGGGATTGAAACCATCAATCCGAGAATTTGTCGTAGCCATGAATCCGGCTATATTTGGTGAGAGTATTTAAAGAAATAAAAAGACAAGATTCTATCTTATCATTTCATTGAAGAAAAATCTGTTGAAAGAGAAAAAGAGTGTTGTGGCGATGAGAAGTGTTCTTGAACAAATCTTTTGTTCAAAGCTGTTTGAAGAGCTTGTGATTTGCTGTGTGTTTTAAAACTACAGAATCTGTGATTGCTAAGGTGAGTTTTTAAAAATACTGTTGATTATACACTGTGAGTTTTTGATGATTAAAACTTNTTTATATATATTGTTATATAAACTACTGGGTCTTTATGTTGGTTTTGAAGAAAAGATGGTAAAACTATTTTGATAGTTTAAAGGTGTTATTGTTATATAATTGAGTATTAAAAACTGTKTTGGGAAAGATAAAGAAGGGATTGCTTCTTTAAAACAGTTTTGGAAATGATATCCTGTTTTGAGGATTCAAAAAGGGATATGATGTTTTTGGAAACCATTGAAAGAATAGATTGTTCTTGAGTTTGAATGGTTTTAATGATAAAACTGTTGGTAGAAAACTATAGAGAATATTCTTTTGAGACGATTATGATTTTTGATCTGTCCTCATTTGGAATTAATCTATAGATTTTATGGATAATACTATGAATGAGGATTCGATAAGATGGTTGTGACTGCGGCCCTTCATCCGAACTAGTTCATAGATTTTGAAGAAGAAATAAGGGTGGCATATCAAGGAAGGTGTCTTTTGGAATAAGGATGACATATCAAGGAGAGGGTTCTTTTGGAATAAAGGTGACATATCAAGGAGAGGTGTACGTTTGGATATAAGGGTGGCAGTTGTGTGTGAATATTATAGCTCTTATTGTTATGTCTTTTAAGACTACAATAGATTTGAGTCCTTACTTCTTTGTGATTTGAGAACTCAAAGATATTGTCTTATTAGAAATAATAGTATTGATGTTATTGAGAAGGGGAAAACTTGGCCTATGGCCATTGATATTGGTTAAAAGTGTTTTGGAACAGAATGGTCATTTTTATGAGGAATCAGAGGGGATCTGGTTGTTTCTTGTAAGGAACTGGAGGGGCTCAGGTTGGTCCTCATTATTCGACCTGAGGATTATGGTTATTGTTTTGGAGAATGAGCAAGTTTTACTAAATGTACAAATTGGATCAGAGGCTCTGTATCTATTGTTAAGAGCTTCTATGTCAAAATCATATTTTTAAAAGTTTTAAGAAAAGGATTTTATACTTAGAATCTTTTTATGAAAAACAGACCAGAGAGGCTCTGGTTGGCTTACACGTTGAACCAGAGAGGCTCTGGTTGATCATGTCTTTTAAATTAGAAGCTCTAGTTAGTACAACCAGAGACTCTGTTCGAGGAACCCGAAGCTTTGGAAGAGAGACCAGAGGGGCTCTGGTCCTAGTTATTGAAATATATTCCAAGTGTGGTTTGGAACCAGAGGCTCGATGGACCAAAACAATATGATTTTAGTTTTGCTACATAAGATGAATTATTTGAAATAAATGTTTTGGTGATCTTCACCCTGCATTACATAAAAAGGGAACCTCACTAGACATTMATGTCTAACCCTCATTTCGTGTTTTCAAAAATATGTGTGCAGGTAAAGATAAWAAGGGAAAGAGCATTATGTGAATTACTTCCCTATGTGCTTAGCAGTTTTGGAAACATAGATGCTAGGATGCAAGAACATGTACTTTTGGAATTTTTAGGTTGCGTATTTTACATTATAGACTCTTCTATCAAGGACCTATGTGGGGAAAAAACATGTATTCTATATATGAAATATGTGTTATATGAAATTTATGGATTTGGGGGTTGTTACATTTGGGTTATGTAACCGGTTATAGGATGGGGAAAAGTCAACGAAAGTCAAATATGGTCAAACTAGCCGTTAGAAGTCAATATAGTCGTTAGGAATAGTCAAACTAGCCGTTATTGAACCCTTTTTTTCATCTTCTATGCTACCATATTAGTATAAATATGCATGGGAGTTACCTAGTTAACATACCAGCTTATCTCATCTTCAAAAACGCAAAAAACGCTCTCAATTCTCGGTTTTTTGCTCCATTTTGTGAATTCGTTACGTATTAATTTCTTGTTTTCACTTCACAATTCTCGTTTATTTCTCTCTTTTACTTACAAAATGGCCGGTGAACAACCATCAAACGAACAAGTTGCCCAAGTTTTCGTCGAACACGGAAGAAAGTCCGAGATTTGGAATCACTTCAACTTGGTGGTTCTCACGACCGGAAAACAAAAGGCACAATGCAAAATGTGTCAAGCTCTCCTTACGGCGGAAGGAAATTCTACGTTATGGAGGCACACCGAAAAAACGTGCCCGGGGTTGAGGTCGGGGGGCGATTCAAGCCAACCGATACTTGACACCCAAGGTCAAATATGGTCCTACGATGCCAATTTGAACCGTCAAATGACAGCACAACGTGTCATTCAAGTCAGTTTGCCTTTCGGACATTTCGACAACCCTCATGTTACGAAGATGATTCAAAAGACGCTACAACCACGATACAAGCCGGTAAGTCGTCAAACCCTTAGACGTGATGCTATAAAAAAGTGGAAAATGTGTCAATCCGAAATGCAACAAATGTTTTCCGCTTTGCCTAACAATATTTCTTTAACATGTGATGTATGGAGCGCACCATACGGATTTCCGGTTTCGTATATATGCATAACGACACATTGGGTTGAGCCTACAACATGGCATTTATTCAAACGTGTAATCGCGTTTGAACCGTTTGGTGCGCCACATTCGGGTGCACGTCAATTTTCGATTATTAAAAAAACTCTTGCATTTTATAATTTAACCGCTAAAATAATTAGTATTTCATTTGATAATGCTAGTAATAACAATTCTTGTGTGGAAAAATTAAAGTGTTATTTGACACCTATTTTAGACGGTAAATTATTTCATACACGTTGTTGTGCACATATAAAAAATATAGCCGTTCAAGACGGTTTAAATACTTGTAAACCCGTAATAGATAAGTTTAGACTTATGTTGCGGCAAATTTTCACAAAAGGTAAAAAAATGCATGCGACCTATATAAGGTATTGCCAAGACGTCGGTTTTAGAGCTTTGGGACCGAGCCACGATATGCCCGTTCGTTGGGATCGACAAATTTTATGATTGAAATTTATTAAAACAAAAAAAATATATTTTTTCTTTTTATAGAAACCATTATCCGCAAAACTCTATTGGAAATCTTGATTGGGCCGTGTTTGAAAGATTGTACGACATTTTAGGGGATTTTAAAAATGCGACAACACTTTTATCGAGAATTTATTGTCCAACAAGCCCTTTAGTTTTAAACCAAATCTCTATTTTGGCAAGTAAAATTGCCCAATACGAAGACCATCACGATTAGGGAAGGTTGATGTCTTGCATGAAAAAAAAATTGTTAAAATATTTTATGGGCATCCCATTTGCTTTTCTTTGTGCTGCGGCGTTAAACTCATATTTAAATATTGTTGTTGTTTAAGTTTTAATTACACAAGTATGTGTGGCTTTTGGTTTGGATACCGCTACGAATAATTCTTTTTCAATGGAACAAAAACGTTTATTTAATCGTAATTTTTAAGATTTATTTGATCATTACAAACATTTTTACGGAGGAGGAAACCAACCACAAACACCTTCCTCACGTGGTTTTGCGGGTTCTAGTTCTTCTTCTAGTGGTCATCGACAAAGTCGTAAAGAGTTGATGACTAATTTAATGAACGAGGTTTTAAATGAATCAAGTAAAAAATGTAAAAAATGTCGATATGATAACGATTTGGGTGAATGTTAGACCCCAACTTGTGAAAGTGTAAGTAAGAAGTGTCTTGCTCTAGTCAATAGGACTTAGTCTATAGAAGCTGTTTGGCTAAGAGCTCTCATGCAGAAGATTAAGGACCAGAGCTCTTACTCAGAGTGAAGGTTCCTTTCATACAGAGCCCGCGCTCTATCTCCGTGAACGCTCAAGCCTTGTGCGCGAAAAAGCATAAGCGCTTGACTTAAAGCAACAACTCCAAGACCCAGAGCCTCTGCATAGTACATGTAGAGCTTTTGCATATACAGAGCCTCTGCATAGTACATGCAAAGCCTCTGCATAGTACATGCAGAGCTTCTGGCTACCTTCTTCACGGAACGCGCGCGTGTTAGCCCAGACATTCTCGCATGCGCCTAATAGATTTAAGGCGGCTTGACCAAGTCTGTTCCGCTATTCAAGGGAAGTCAAAGATAAGGATACAGACCAGTCAGCTCAGAGTTCCACGCCTTTTTTGTAGCATAGTTTGTTAGGCCTAGGCGTATATAAGGAGGCTTCCTCCTCAGGTTCAAAGTACCTGAAAGAGCCGACTTATACTATACGCGCATTCTTGTGAGATTACTTTTTGTTCTTCAATTGTTCATCTTTATCAATAAAAGCATTCGGTTATTCAGAGTATTATTCACTGTTTTACTTCTATCTTTGAATATTCTGTTTAGTCAATTGAAATACTTTGCTGTTTTTAATTCCTACTTTTCGTAAATAATATTTCTGTTAATTAAGAGTATATGGGTTCAAATAATTGGTATCAGAGCCTGCTAATCAAATTAATTGATTAGTCGATTGATATCCGACTGGATTCTACTCTTAATTTCCTTTTGATTATTCGTTTTTAAAAGATTTATCACTCTTATTTTTCAATTTTAAAAACGCTTGCTTTTGCGTAATCTGAAATCATTTTTTTTGTCCATTATCCTTCTCGTCAAAGTTCTCTTCTCAAAAATTTTAATTTAAAATGTCGTCTTCTCAATCATGGAACTCCATGTATAGTGCCGGTTCCTTAACAAAACCTCTGACTCTCATTAGGGAAGAATATCCCCAATGAAAGATCCAGATGATCAATTTCTACGAGGGTCTTGACCTAGAATTGTATGAGTCAATCCTAAATGGCCCATACGTCCCTACTACCATCATACCTCGAATTCCTACTGCTGGTGATACAGTTGAGGTACCCGCCAGGTGAGTACCCAAACTTCGTCGTGACTGGAATGATGAAGATAAACGACGAGTGGAAGTGGATCAAAAGGCCAAACGACTTTTGATTATGGCGCTTCCCAATGAAATCTTCCAGTCACTGGACGCGTGCGACTCGGCGAAGGATTTATGGGATCAACTGGCCAACCAGTTGGAAGGAGGCATCAAGATGAAAAAGACTCGTCGTGCCCAATGCCTCAATGAATATAATAGTTTTCAGGCACTCCCTGATGAGTCTTTAGAATAGACTTATCATCGCTTCAACACGCTGATCAACAAATGTCGCAAGTGTGACGTGATCAGAACTCAAGAGAAGAACAACATGCTCTTCTTGAAGAGATTGAACGCAAAATGGGGTAATCTGACGATGTCCCTCCATGCAAACCAAAATCTGGAGGAATGGACACTGCACGATGTATATGGGATACTGCAGGCTTAAGAACAAGAGGTGCATAAGGCAAAGGTCGCTCTGGGTGGACCTCTGGCTCTTGTCTTTGATTCAAA
The DNA here is from genome assembly GCF_001531365.2 of Cynara cardunculus var. scolymus. NCBI lineage: Eukaryota > Viridiplantae > Streptophyta > Magnoliopsida > Asterales > Asteraceae > Cynara > Cynara cardunculus. The sequence continues at coordinate 20,263 of NW_020202725.1, forward strand.
AGACACAGGATCATGCCAGCCACACAGAGAACGGAGACCCAGAGAAGAAAGAAGGAAAAGAAGGCTCTCCTCTTGGAGAGTGATGATGAAACAGACAGAGCATCTAGCTCTAAAGACGATGACATTAACGCCTTTGCGAAATCATTGGCCCTGATTGCCAAGGAATTCCAAAGGAAATTTGGGAAGAAGGTCTTCGACAGAAGAGGAAGACAAAGTGACTGAAGCAGAGGGAAATCTTTCGAAGGAAGGACCCTTCTTCTGTTCCCAACAAGAAAGAGGAAGATCAGTCTGACCAGAAGAAGTAAGGCGTCCGATGCTTTAGATGCGAAAAGATGGGGGCACTACTCCAAAGAGTGCAGAGGCCCTCTTGTGAAAGATGAATCGTATTACAAAAATAAGTACAAGTATAATCGATCACAAAGGAGTCTCATGGCAGAACAGGAGAATTGGGTCTCTGACTCCTCATCTGATGAAGAAGACCAAGCAACTTCTGTGGGATGGCTGTCGAGAATGAGTCTGGATCTGACTTCGACTCCCAGGTATGTTCTATCTCTCGTTATTCTCACTTTGACCTGGAAGAGAGCATCTCTGCTTTGACAAACGACTTCGTCAATCTACATCAAAAGCTCTCTCTCGAAAAATCCAAACGAAAATCCTTGGAAAAAGAAAAACTATTTTTTGAACGAGAGACAGAGCTACTGACTGTAGAGAAACAAGAGCTGTCAGTGGAAAATGAAAAGCTTTACAAACAAAACGATCCATTGAAACAAGTCTTAAAACATAATGCTTAGAATTAAAAGCGGCTATTAAGAAGAAGGATACAGAGCATATAGAGAAAGAGAGAGACATATTAAACTCTGAGGTCCTAAAAGATTATTTTCAAAAGGAAAGGGAGTTCCTACACCAGAGCTTACAAAGAAAAGAGCTCTTGATTAAGAAATATCAAGATGCTCAGCAGGTGTATGAAAAAGTTAACTCTCAACAGGATAAAGCAGGGATAGGTTATATAGACCTAGACCTCACCTGGAAGAGGAAAAATACTCTTGAATCCGTGTTTAGGTTGGGCGAAAAACAGAAACCAGATTTTCCTATTTTGCATACAGCCTCACTGTTTAAAAGATGTAAGCTTGAAAGTGGAGCCAGAACTCATAAGTTGAAATTCAAAAACATCTCTTACTCTTCAAAATGTGTGCCACAAGTTGATTTAAAATGCATACAAAAGACAAATGAGATTTTTTTGTTTTGGCTCTACAAATCTTGAACATCTTGTTAGATCCCATAATGGAAAATGTAAAAAGTAATGAAAAACAATAAGTGATGAAGAACCAGAAGACCGATGAAGACATCAAGGCAGAAAAGACTAAGTCTGGATCGATGGAAAGACTAACCAGAGCATCGATGGAAAGACCAACCATCGAACCGATGGACCAAGTGCAACCAACGGATCGATGGATGATGCGATAGAAAGTATATTCATCGATACAATGGACAGACTAACACTTAGAAGATTTTCTAAGTATTCATCCAAGCATGCATTGAAGACTTGAAGATAAGGATGAAAGCACCACGTCAATAATGACAGCTGGAGATGACGAATCAACAGCTGGAATTATAGTTTATCTTGTAAATAGTGATTATCCATGTGAAAGATAAACATTATTTGTTAGCTAGAATATTTGCTAGAAAGTAGCAATAGTTAGTTATCTTAGCATTAGCTAATTAATATAAATAGAGGACTAGGTCTATTGTAAAAAGCGCGCATACGTGAGAAGTTTTTACTTTGTGTTTTACGTTTTATAATTTATAAAGTAAAACCTTTGAAGCTCAAACTGTTCTTGAATATTCATATTTTACTTTTGAGTCTTCTTAACTTTCTTTGTAAAATCACTATAATTTGGTTATTCAYAACTAGATTATAAGTGTTATTGAGAGATCTGGGATCAACAATTGGTATCAGAGCCTATTGATTGATTATCCAATCAAACGATCATTTAAAACTCTCAATATTTAAATCTTCTCTCTCTTTAAAAATTTCTTTTCTTCTTCTCCAAATCTTTTCAATAGCCAACTGGAATTCTGCCTACAACGTTGGTTCTCTCACAAAGCCGCCAACTCTTCAACGTGAGGAGTATCCTCAATGGAAGATAAGAATGGTAAATTTTCTAGAGGGGATGNTCAAGTAGCACAGAATTCATATGAGCATATGAGACAAATGATGGGAATACAAACGAGGAGTTTACACCCGAGTCAAATAACACTTTAGCATGTATGGATTTTACAAAAAATGTACCTGTTACTACATCGGGTGTAGTTTCTGCTTCATGTTTCGTCATTTGAAAAGATCGACCCCGCTCCCCACCCGTTGCTCCTCTGCTCATATTTGGTCTTCCTCGTCCTGTTGATGTATTGCTCCCCATGGTTTACGGTGGGGTTTTCATTTGTGGGCAATTTGGTCTGAGGTGATCTGGAGAATTACAATTAAAACACCTTTTAGCTATTGGGCAACCATTTGATATATGACCTGTTTCACCACATCTATAACATTTTCTTATCCCACTTCTGCATTCTCCCTGATGAACTTGATGACATCAGGGACAAATCCTTTCATTAAATCTTTGTATGGGCCTATTTCCATGCTTTACAAGTTTTGGTCCTTTGTATCCGGTTGATGGACCTTCCCATTTCCTCTTTTCTATCACTTTCCCTTCTTCTCTGTTCTTGTTTCTTTCTGTTACCTCTGCTGCGTCAACAGTTGATGAGAATGTGGCTGGATTCATGGCTATGACAATCTCTCGGTTTATTGGGGTAACTTCAATTTTGTCTGTCTTTATTCTGGCAGGATTCTTCAAAATAGAAGTCAATGTTTCCCTTAGCTTCCCCATTTCTTCAGCTAATATGTCTTTTGTTATATATTCTGGGCGAGACATATGTTCTTGATTCATGTTTTAAGAGTTTGATTCTGCTTGATTCATATTAATTTCTGGCTGGCTTATTCTACCTCTGGTCTGCCCCTACCTCTGCCTTTACCTCTGCTTCTGTCCTCAGTGGTGCCAATAGGAGCAACAGGGGATTCTTCTTCATTGGGGCGGGTGATCCTTTCTGACCTACTTGCTCTACTAGCCATCTGTAGATATCAAAGTAAAACACACATTTTTCACATTCCCAAATATAATACAGTGTCCAAGTTCAGTTATGTACCTGTAGATTCAAAATTACATTGGCCAGATGTAATCCGAAAATACCTTACACACTGACCTCTTAACTTATTATATTTATTTCAAAGGTTCTAGCTATGCCTGGGACCCTAATATGCAATAGAATAGTTTAAGTCTAGGTATCATCATGCAATTGATCACCTAAATCCCTTAAACTCAGGCTCTGATACCAATAAAAGTTTTATGCAAAAAGAGTTTAGAAATTACTCACCTTAACAAGCTTTTGAAATCAAACACTTGAAATCAACTTGATCTTGAAATCAGACATTTGCAATCCGGTCAACTCTTCGTCTTTAAATCGCACAATTTTATCAAAAGGCCAGAAGAAGAAATATGGAGGCTAAGCCCTCCTTTTATACATTTCCAAAACTGGAAAGTCGGCTAAAAGCCCCTTTTTATAATAACCAATTCATGCACATGCATGCATACTCAAAACCATGCACACATACATACATCCACACACACATGCATTTCCTAATATGCATGTATGTAAAATATTATATATATATATACATATTCTGATACACCTAACCACATTATACAATTAATTTTCACATTCCAGCATGATCAAACGTATCAATTTATCATGCTATCACGTAATCATTTAATCAGATAATCACATATTAATTACCTTGGGTGATAACCAGGATCAAGTTATCACATTATCCACCCCTTAAAAGAATCCGTCCTGGAATTCCTTTAATCAAAAAGCCATGGGTATTCTGATCTCATCTTTGATTCCAAATCTCATGTTGCTTCTGGTCCTTTGTGAAACTTCCACCGAATCTTCACCAGACTTATTTCTTTGTTTCTCAACAACCTGATCTTTCGGTCAATAACAGCTTTCGGTGTTTCTACAAAAATCAACTTACTGTCTAATTGCATCTCTGGCAACGGTATAGCTAGATTCGGACCAGCAAAATATTTCTGCAGATTCGACACATGAAAAGTGTTGTGAATCAGACTCAGCTCTTCTGGCAGCTCTAACTGATATGCTACTGGCCCAATTCGCTTACATATTCTGAACGTCCCCACATACCTTGGACTGAGCTTTCCTTTCTTCCCAAATCTGATAACACCTTTCCATGGCGAAACTTCTAACATTACAAAATCACCTATATTAAACTCAATTGGCTTTCCACGATTATCTGCATAACTTTTTTGGCGATCTTGTACTGTTTTTATTTTTTCACGAATCTGTTCGATCTTTTCAGAAGTTTCTTGGACAATTTCAGGACCTGTCA
>NW_020202725.1:27878-29024 GCF_001531365.2 Cynara cardunculus var. scolymus
GGTACTTGTGGGTTCAGGTTGATGGGTTTCTGTTGGTTGGGGTGATGAAGGATGGGTACTTGTGGGTTTAGGTTGTGTAGGAGAGGAGGTTTGGGTTGTTGTTTGTTTTGGTTGTTGGGGTGAGGCTTGTTAGGTTGTTGTTTGTTCTGGTTGTTGGGGTGAGGCTTGTTAGGTTGTTTCTGGTGAGGTGTATAAGGTAAAGGGTTGAGTTGTGCATGGTGTAGGTGATGGGGTTAAGGGTAGGTTTGATGTAGGTGAGGAAGTAGGTTGATTTGTCTGTGTTTGTGGGGTTGAAGTTTCTTCATCGGTTGAAGAGCTCAACACGATGGGGTCTGCTGGAATTGTTGCTAAGGGAACATATACAATATGTACATCATCAGGGGACAAAGCCTCTGGTTCCCTAGCGTGGGTTCCTTGGGGTGCTTGTTGGTGTGATAATGGTTGCTGTGGTGGTGGTTGTTGTGTTGGTTGCTGTGGTGGTGGTTGTTGTGTTGGTTGCTGTGGTGCAGCAGATGTTGTTTGTGCAGCCGTCTCTTCGTTCTCCCCCTCACGAGGGCCAAGGCCTTGATCATCGGGGTCTTGGTCGTCGTGGCGTCTTTGTTTGGATGGACGGCTGCTGGAGCAAGAGGCGTGAGACCTCTTCTTCTTCTTTTCCCTCCTGAGGGATTTAAGATACTCCCTCACGGAAGCTCGTCTCTGCGTGGTCTCCATTGATATGAGGAGAGAGGTGGTGCGACCCTGTTCATCGGCCAATGTTTGAGTTAAGGCCYTGGTTGGTTGGATGGCCCGATGAACAAATCTGGCACTGATTTTGTTGAACGAAGAAACCAGTGCCCGGGACAGAGCATGCATGTCCCCTTTGGTGGCGTAGTCGGTGGAGGCCGATGGTGGTGGTGGCATGGAGGTGGATGTTGAAGGGGGAATGGGAGGTTGGTGATTAGGTGTCTCACTTCTGTAGTAAAGGAGGAAAAGGCGTCTTCGAATGAAGGGCCTGCAGAGGGAGGGGGTGGGGGAGGGATGGGTTGTGGAGTTTGGGCAAGGATAGCAGCGGGTAATTGGATGAGGGTATCTTGTATGGAGGCTATTTGCTGGGTGAGGGTGGTGAGGGATTCATCGATTGATGAAGTTGGGGGTTGGGGGATTTGG
>NW_020202725.1:29146-32699 GCF_001531365.2 Cynara cardunculus var. scolymus
AGAGTATTGTGTTGTTGGGTGATTTGTTGTTGAAGGATATGGAGGTGGGAAGAGGTGGTTTGGGTTTGGGAATCAAGTTGGTCGAGGTGGCGTTGGATGATGGCAAGGGACTGGGGGAGGTCTTGGGTGTTGGGTACGGGTTGATTGTCCACCAGTCCCTGAATGATGAGTTTAAGGTCATCCAAGGACTGCATCACTTTGTCAACGAAGGCTTGGAACTCAGCCTTGGTGACTAGATCAGCAATAGGGGTAACCCCTACAGCAACAGATGCTTGGAACTCAACCTTGGTGACTAGATCAGCAATAGGGGTAACCCCTGCAGCAACGGATGCTGCAGGTTATGCCTCTGTTCCTGAGGCACCTTCTTGGCCTTGTGTAAAGGTAGGCCTTGAGGGACTTCCATCGTGTCCTTGATTGCCCTCAAGGGAGGAACTATCTCGCGATGTTTGGACATTCGCTTCTTCTTCCGCATAAGAGGATGAGTAAGAGAATCGGATGTCTGTCCCCTTCGATAGATCAAATATCAAGGGGTTTGGTGCATGAAGAGAAGATCGCTCTGAACGATCTGTAGGTTTAACGTCAGAAGCAACCAATGCTTCTATGTGTGTGAATGGATATGGCGAGCCCTGAGGCGATGGGGCTCTTGTTGCTGCATCACCTCTCTGTTGAGAGAGGGGTGATGGATGTTGAGGTTCCTCAGCTTGTTCATCTCTAAAGGCCCGAAGAATGGTCTCTGGATGGCTGGCATTGGTTGGGATTGGACTGGATCGTCCTATTTCAATATCCCTTTGGCTTTGATCGCTAGGGATAGTGGATGTGGTTGCCCTTTGGGGAGTGGGATGGGAAATATGTGGGTGAGGGCCGAGGGAAGAACTAGCATCATCATCATCATCATCATCATTCGATGAAGATGATGCTGGTGTTTCCTCGTGTGGTGGGGAGGACGGCTCTAGGTGCTCTGGGGTAGCTGACCTCGGTTCTTGAGTCAACAGAGAGCGTTCATAGGCGAGGCGTAGCTCATTTGTCGATGGAATGACATTGAGCATAGCCCTTGAGAGGGGTCTGTTGATGCGATAGCCTTCTTTCGAAAGCGTTGGGCGATGAGATTGCATCCTGTAGACCGGGGTGTATGGTACGGGTGCTGGAAGATCATTTTGCCTCATTGCGTCTCCAATGATGAGAGCAACGAAGTGAGGAAAGAGGACGTCGGACAACGGCTTGCCGGTGGCTTGAAGTTTGCTCTTTTTAATTACGACCGCTTGGATTTCCGTCTAGATGAGAAGGGCGTAGTCGAGGTGGAGGTTGAAGTAAAGCCCGTACATGATAGTCATAATATTCAAGTTTCCTTGATCGAAGGAGCCCAATTTGCACGTCAACGACCGATTTAGGATTGAAAAGAACAAGTTCCACATTGGTGGGAGGAATTGTCTTTTGAAATCCGAAAGATTGCGGATCTCCTTGTTGTAGCCCAACAGACGTACAAAGCGTAGGATGTCCTTGGAAGTTGGTGGCTCGGTGTAGTGGTCGATATCGAGCGCCTGTCTTGTGGGAAAACAAAGTACCTTGGCAATTTTTGCACGAGATATTTTGACCGTGCAAATCATGTCGTGTGGGGAGTCAATATCGCCCATGATGACGTGACTGGCATCGTTATATGTACAGTTCTACCAGTACTGTTGGACATATTTGAGTGGGACTTTGGGGTTGACAAGGGTGAGAGCAGGTAGGAGAAGGCTGTGTTAGAAGTATTCTATCAGGATTCCGTACCTGTCGTCAAAGAGATTGTTGTGAAGCTCGACCATGTGATTGTTTGATTTCATTGGGAGAAAGATGATGACTCGGCTGTCGACGCCTGTGGACTGGATGCGGCTGTCGTTGTTGTCTGATTCGTGTGAAGCTGAGGATGCCGTTGATAAAAGTTGCAGGAGTTTAGTTCGTCAAAGATTAGTTGCAGATTTTGGAAGCGTAAAAATGGTAATGGTGGGGAAGATGGTTATTTATAGGTGGTAGTGTGAGGGTGGGGGGGGGAAGTGAAACGATTTCATGATTATTATAATATAATAATCATGATAATGATTATTATATATAAAAATTATGAAATTATTGGCGGGATTGTGGAGGGACAATGGGATTGGGGAAACGTGAGCCGTTGTGATGGTACGTGCCATAAATGAATGTAGACACGTGTCTAGCTAGGGTTTGGGAGGGTAAAAAGTTGAAACGGCAAAAGATGACAGCCTGGGATGTGTCAGGCGCGTGGGTGGGAGTGACGTCGTTGGATATTTGAAATGAAACGGCATTCCAAATCAAATCGTATTAGAGACGTTTCAAAAATAAAATTAAAATTAAAATCTCATCTAATTGTAAGATTTATACTAATTACGAAGTTTTGGTTTTCTAAAAACTGATGAACTAGTTTTTAGTCACAAAAGCTGCAATTTGGCATAATCTTTAAAATTGTTTTCAATTAAGATGAGTTTTTAACGAAAAAAATTATTTGTTCATGGAACCAAAGGTGCTCTGGTTATGCATGATGAATGGGTGGGGAACCAGAGGCGGTCTGGTTGTATAGTCAATGAAGACTAGTGATGTAGGATTGACATGATTGTAAGTGTTTTGAATTAAAAATTAAAGACTTATAAATATCTGTCAATCCATGATATAAAACCAGAGGAGGTCTGGTTTTATAGATATATGTAGCATTTTATGTGACCAGATACTCTGGATTGTAGAACCAGAAGCTCTGGATGGAAAATGCAAGTTTACAAATGTAAACTTTTTCTCCCCCTCAAAGGTTGCATGGWGATATGAAGTGAAATGTAAAAACTCCCCCTTGAAACAATAAGGAGTTTACATTTTGGATGACCAGAGGCTCTGGTCTATACAACCAGAGGCGCTGGTTATGAAGGATGATGAAATTGAATGATGAAACAAAATGGTTATGGAAAAAGAATATTTTTGAGACCAAAGAGGCTCTGATTGCAAAGACGTTGAATCCAGAGGCTCTGGTCTTTAGAACCAGAGGCTCTGGTTGTGAAGAATGAAGAAAAATGATATTGAATATGGCTAAGTGTGAAGAGCAAAGAGTCTTTGAGACCAGAGGAGCTCTGGTTGCAAGGACTTTGAATCCAGAGGCTCTGGTCTTGAGAACCAGAGGCTCTGGTTGAATGGAAACACTTAGTCATATAAATGATTTTAGTTAGCAAGAACCAGAGGGGGTTGAATGGAAACACTTAGTCATATAAATGATTTTAGTGAGCAAGAACCAGAGGGGCTCTAGTTTCAAAGGATTTCAAATCCAGAAGCTCTGGTCTTTAGAACCAGAGGCTCTGGTTGGGAGAAAAAAGGGACTTGGTTGAAATTACCAAGTCTTTACTTTGAACCAGAGGATCTCTGGCTATGAAGAAAAATTTTGCCAAGAAAATCTAAGTCATTCTATATGGCCAGAGGCTCTGGTCTTTAGAACCAGAGGCTCTGGTCTTTAGAACCAGAGGCTCTGGTCTTTAGAACCAGAGGCTCTGGTTTAAGTTACTTAGAGAATATATGGCCTTTT
>NW_020202726.1:0-9782 GCF_001531365.2 Cynara cardunculus var. scolymus
AGAAGTTCATTGGTTTGAAGCCTCTGATGAAGAACTTCTCGCTCCTTTTGAAAGAAGTCTTTAAGAGCAACTGAATTTAATCTTTCTACCTCAGATTCCTTTAGGGCCTTAGTTTTCTTTTCTAGATCCTTAGTTATACGCTTGTTCAACTCTARAAGTTTATCTTCTTCTGATTTCYTAAGGGCGCTTATGCGAGTCTTCTCTTTTGCTAAGTCATCTTTTTCTGCAGTTAGAAGATCTGTTTCTCTTTTGTAGAAACTCGCTTCTTTTTTTGCTTTTATCCTTTCAGATTTTTCAAAACTCAATTTTTTTTTTAGCTTTAAGAAATCTTCTGAAAGTTGGATTACCTTTAACTCTAATTCTGATGGACCAGAGTTGGTTTCATGTGGGTAAGACTCACATACCTGATTGTCAGAGTTGAAGGAGGATTCTGCATTGGACGTGGCCATCAGACAGATGAGTGCCTTATCTTCATCATCGGATGAAGAATCGGACACCCAGTTTTCCTTTTCGGCCATCAAGCTTCGCACTCGTGAGTTATACTTGTATTTGTTCTTGTAGTAGTCTGCGTCCTTGATCAAGCGTCCTTTGCATTCTTTTGAAAAATGACCAAGCTTTCCACATCTGAAGCATCGAAGGTCATTTTTCCTTCCTTCCTTGTCCTCTCTTCTTTCCTCTCTTCGTTCTTCTCTTTTATCTTCTCTTCTATCTTCTCTTCTCTCCTCTCTTCTATCGTCCCTTTCTTCTCTTTCACTTCTTCTTTCGTTCCTCTAATAGAATTTAGATGGCTTTCTATCATAGGAAGACCGGAACTTTTCCCTTCTGAACTCTTTTTGCTCGTAGGGTTTTCTGATGAACTTCTTCTGAAATTGTCTTGTAATCAAGGCCAAGGATTTGGCGAATGCTTTAATATCATCATCTGAATCATAAGTTTCCTCTTCAGATTCTGRTTCGACCAATAAAGCTTTCTTGCCTTTCTTCTTGTGTTCTTTGGCAGGAATCCTTGATTTCTCAACTTCATCGGCAACAAGAGCAAGAGGTCCTCCAATGGATACCTTTTTCTTCATAATATCACTTTCTTGTGCTGCAAGAGTTCCATACACATCATGAAGAGACCATCCTATTAAGTCCTGATTTGCTTGTGAAGACATGGATAGCTGAGTCCATTCATCACCTAGACTTTTTAGGAATAAAACATTATTGTCTTCCTTAGTTCTCATAATATCGTTTCTACGACATTGATTTATTAATGTGTTGAAACGGTCATAGGTCTTTTGTATTGGTTCATCAGGGAGGGCTTTGAAATTGGTGTAATCGTTGAGACATTGTGCTCTACAATTTTTCTTTGTCTTTGCTCCTCCTTCCAGTTGACTGGCCAATTCATCCCATAGTTCTTTTACAGTGGAGCATGTATCAAGGGATTGAAAGATTTCATTGGGTAGGGCCACTATTATAAGTCTCTTGGCCTTTCTGTCGGTCTCGACGTTTTCTTTGTCATCATCATCCCAATTTCTTTCCTCTTTCATCATGTAGTAAGCTGGAATTTCAGCCGTGGTACTTGTTGCTGGAACTCTTGGAACAAGAGTTTRAGGGATGTAAGGACCCTCCTGTATGGATCGCAGGAGATTTTTGTCCATCCCTTCCAGAAAATTTACCATTCTTATCTTCCATTGAGGATACTCCTCACATTGAAGAGTTGGCGGCTTTGTGAGAGAACCAACGTTGTAGGCAGAATTCCAGTTGGCCATTTGAAAAGATTTGGAGAAGAAGAAGAAATTTTTGAAGAAAAAGAAGATTTAAAYATTGAGAGTTTTGAATGATCGTTTGATTGGATAACCAGATCTCTCAATAACACTTATAATTTAGTTACGAATAACCAAATTATAATAATTTTATGAAGAAAGTTAAGAAGACTCAAAATTAATATATGAATATTAAAGAACAATTTGAGCTTCAAAGGTTTTACTTTATTGATAATAAGACGTAAAACACTAAGAGGATTTTTCATATATGCGCGCTTTATGCAATAGACCTAGTCGTCTATTTATACTAGTTAGCTAATGCTAAAATAACTAACTATTACTACTTTCTAGCAAATATTCTAGCTAATAGATAATGTTTATCTTTTACATGGATAATCATTATTTACAAGATAAACTATAAATCTAGCTGTTGATGCGTCATCTCCAGTTGTCATTATTGATGTGATGATTTCATCCTTATCTTTAAATCTTCATTGCACGCTTGGATGAATACTTAGAAAACCTTCTAAGTGTTAGTCTGTCCATCGCATCAATGAATACACTTTCCATCGCATCATCCATCGATCCGCTAGTTGTACTTGGTCCATCGGTTCGATGGTTGGTCTTTCCATCGATGCTCTAGTTAGTCTTTCCATCGATTCAGACTTAGTCTTTTCTGCCTTGATCTCTTCATCGGTCTTCTGGTTCTTCATCACTTATTGTTTTTCATTACTTTTTACATTTTGCACTATGGGATCTAACATATTCCCTCAAACATCGTAGCACATGAATAATCTTCAGTCACACTCATTTAAGTCTTTTGCTGGTTCCCAATCTTTATATCATACTCCCTCTTGATCTTTGTATCATACTCTCCTTATATCATTTAGAATTGATCATTTCATTCATTATATCATATTCCCCCTTATCATACATCAAAATGAATGAAATTTTCAGTGAGAGCCGTCAACTCATAAAATTGTAAGCAGATCTTTTCAAATCCACTTGTATAATCTTTTCAGATTAAGAGGATGGGAAAGTAACCAATCTCAACTTATGAAGATGTTTTCAATCTTATAAAACGATTGGCCTGTGAATATAACAGATATATTCAGTACAATGAATGTACTTTATATATGAGACTTTATGAGGTTCATCTCACCAGGACTTCCATTCAATCATTGATATCTTATAAAAAGTATATCTATGAATGTTACGACAAAATAACATATAATTTGCAAAATCTGTGTAGTGTAGAAAGATAAAGCAAAATCTTGTTCTGTTTAGGCTCAAAAAGATAAATTGTGTGGAATACACAAATTTATCAGACTCAATTCATGAACAAAAATACTTGAAGTGGGGGGGGATATATATCCTTCTTTTTCAATATCACTTTTTTCTGAAAGAGAAATTGATAGATTGTGAGTTGTGTGCCCCATGTGTTATTGAAACACTTATCTGTTAAGAGATAAATGTGTAGCTGGTGGGGTTGTGACAAGAATTGGCTTGGACTTTGCCTTTTTCAATATTAGTCTCCAAAGAATCGAGAACTAATATAATTTTGTGGTATGCCTGGTTTTTTGAAGTTTAGAACATGATACTTTTGATCTTTTAATCATGACACAACTCTCATCAGTTCTTTTGGCTCACAACACCTACCCCTCTTTTCTTATTTTAAGCTCAGCACACAAACCTTGTTTGAGTTTAAGCTCACTCAGATATGGTTGTCCTCATAGGTAGGTTTGTTCGTTCTGACATTCCATTGAGGTATTTCTATGAAGCACTCAGTCCCTCCTAAAATATAACAGTATGTTATGTTGATCACAAAACAGTCGATCAAAATAATATTGCAAATAAGCTCAAAGGATCATATAAAAATTTGATAAAGATGTGTAGCTTTTAAGCACAATCAATCAAGGAGTGATGTACCAAAATTAGATTATTAAAAAATGTGAGAGAAATGAATGAAGATCAGTAAGTACAAGTTTACAGATTCTGATATTCAAAAAATAATGAATGTGAATCAAACAAAGAAAAAAGAAAAAGATAGCAGAAAAACAAGTTTGATTACAAACGAGTGTATTATCATCGAAAATGATTTTGATTTAAGAGACGTGATAATAACAGTTTGAAGAATTGCTGAAACAGGTATTGGAATTATGTACGATAAGAAATTACGCAAGTAAAATCTCAGGAAATACCTGCTCAGAAAATGTACTCGTTTTCAAAAATCAATTCAACTTTCAAAAATATTTATTAAGATTTTCCAGAGTCTCCCCATAGAAAATAGATTTAAGTAATTTTGCATTTTCAGCTCAAAATATTTTTGGCTAGGGTCCTGAACTGCGTTGTTCAGAAGCCATAATCATTTTAGCATGGGTCCTAAATTGAGTGTTTAGAAACCTTGTTTGGACAGAATACAAACTCTCTCTGTATATGGGCATCATCATCATGATTTTCTGATCAGCACAATAATGACTCACCTGCAAAATCAGATCAAACAGATTTTGGTACCCAGACGAACTTGGCTCCTTCTTTGTTAGTATCAGGTTGTGGGATATTGTAACTGCCAAACCATCTATTTCTATTAGATGTTTTCTTTTTAGCACTTTTAACAGGTTGATCATATATACAATAAGATCCATACCAGTTGTTATCATACCTGTTATAATTATTCCAGCTCTTCAGATAGCTGTTGTTTTCATACCATATGTTGTACTTTTTTCTGTTGACAAAGTCAGTGGTTTTGCATGTGGAGCACATGATTCTTCTCTTGCTAAGATTGATTAAATCATTAGTGGATCTTACAAAACAAGGAATAACATGGTTAATAACAACAGAGTTACGAGACGAAACAGAATCAGCTTTATTAACCCAAACATTTTTAACTTTTGAAGAATAATTGGGTGATCCAATGACATACCCTTGATAGTACTGATTTATAGAACGAGAATAGTTCTTAGAAACAGTTGATTTAGGGCTACTTGAATAACTGTTAGATTTAGAATAGTCATAAAAAGTGGTTTTACATTGTGAAGGAGAACCAGTTGAGCTTTGAGCACTTGAAAAGTCTTTTACTTTCTTTAATAACCGGTATCTTTTGTCAACAACTCAATCATATTACTTTTTAAGCTCAGTTCTCATGTTCAATTTAATTTAAGTTCTGTCTTAAGATCAGACAATTTCTTTGAAGTATCTAGAAGCTTACCTTCTAACTCCTTCTTCAGTTTCTCAAACATTTTCTTTTCTTTATCAAACTCTTGTCTCTCTTCATCTGAGCTTCTCTTTTCATTCTCAGTAGCAATGTCGAGCCATTTCTTCTTTTTTGCAAGCTCTTTGGCAATTGTGGCATATTTCTTAGCAGTGTTTCTCTTTTCAAGAGCAAACAACTTATTTTCTTCATCCAAAGCTTTTTGCTTTTGAGCAATGCTTTCAGACAATTCAAGATTCTTATTCAGACATTCTTCTTTAATCTCTTTCTTTTCTTTATCAAGGTCACGTTCCAAGATGATAAGCTGCTTAAAATCAGAGATTTTATTTAATAGTATTTTAGCATTCAGCTCCAATGAATTGATTTTGTTCTCAAAAGATATTCTTTTAGAATAAAATCTTTTCTCCACTTCAATCATTCTCTTCTCATCTTTCTCTAAAATTATCCTTTCAGCATTTAAATTCTTCTCAGCTTCCAAAACTTTATCTTTCTCTGGATCCAGTAATTTCCATACCTTAATCAAATTACTCTCAGACTTATGAAGTTTCTCTGTGAAATCTTCAGTCTCTGTATGTTTCCTTTATGGAGAATTCCTCTTAGCATGCAGTTCAGATTCAGCTTTACGAAGTTTATTGACTAAATCGTGTTTTATTTTGTTAGAACTCCTTATTTCATCCTCTAACTCTTTCCTTTCAGCATCCAAAGATTTCTCAAGTTTGCTAATCCAAAACTTGGAATCGTTCTCAACTTGTTCTATGGCTTCTTTATGCTCCTGTCGTAAATTATTAACAAGTTCTTCATTTGCATGATTTTCATAAAACATGTTTATATATTTGTCTTTATAATCCTTTGCACTCTTTTCCAACTCAGAAATCTTATTTTTCAGTTCCTTATTCTCCTTCTCAAAGAAAGCTGCCATTTAAAATTAAAGATTAATCAACGAATCTATGTAGTGCACGAAATCAAATACAGAAAATCACAATCCAAATAAATCTCACAGATAAAATCAGTAGACTCAAAAATCTCATAAAATTTCAAAAACTGTTCAAATATAAGAAAATCAGTGAAACAGTTAAAATCAGTAAAAACAGTCAAAAACTGTTAAAACAAATAAAAAACAGTTCACATGACACAAAGCAGTTCAATATATCTCAAAACAGTTAAAATTTCTCAAAAATCAGTAATTTTGATGAAAACAGATAAAACTGATAAGAATGAAAAATATGAGATCTGGACAAAATCAGTTAAAAATCAAATTTTGACAAAAACAGGTTCAAAATACGGATAAGATAGAAAATTTGGCTAAGTGTTTGCTTAAATCAGTTGAAGCTTAGAAAAAATAAGTGTTTTGGCCGATGATTGAATCAAATTTGGACAAGGGGTGCACGGGTTGATGCTAGTCCGGACAAGAGGTGCACGAGTTGATGCTAGTCAGGACAAGCAGGAAATCTAATCCGGACATGAGTGTATCCGAGGATAAGCAAGTCGCGACTAAGAGTTACCGAGGAACAACAAATCTGGATGAAGGTATGGCCGAGGATGGTGAAGCTCGGACACGGGGTTGTCCAAGGAAATGTAAATCACGACTAAGTCCTGGCTGATAACAATATCCGGGTAAACCTTGAGCGATTTAAAACAAATACGGACAAGCTTATACCGCTAAGTCCGGATGGTATGCTGTGCGAATAACCTTGAACATGTACAAACCTTTGTGCGATTAGAAGGAACTTGGATGGACTATGAACGATTTGAACCAAATCCGGACAAGGCAGTGTCCGGATTACAAGATTAAAAAAATGACTATGTCAAATCTGGCAATAAGGGTATCCGAATTATGCTAGGAAAATGGTTGTGTTTTACGATGTATGACTAGAATCCCATCAATTCTTTGCAAGATGTAGGCTTAATACGAATAAAGGATGTCTGAGGTTTGCATGAAATTTTAGACTAAGACATGAAATCTTGCCACTTTTTATGCGATTTAGAACATGAATTATGCTAAGTCATGAAAACCGGGTAAGCTATGAACGATTTAGACTCACCAAAAAACACAAAAAACAACAACCTTTTCACTCAAAAATGGATCAAAACCTGAATTTTTGATAACTTTTTCAAGAGCACCAAATTTTTTAAAATCACTAATCTTAACAGATCCTGAAAACGGATGATCAAAATACAAAACTTTGTGAATAACAAAGATTCACTAAACAATTACGCACACACTGATCATCAATTTAACATTAAAACATGAAAATCTGAAAAAATTTCGAATCAAAGTCTTAGAAAAATGAAGAACATTTATGAAGAACAAGATGAACCGTATAAAATTTTCCAGAAAATTCTTCAAATTTGTGATTTCTTCACATGAATTCACTGCAATCCAGCTCTGATACCAATTGTGAGTCCCACAATATGATCAATCTTCAATTCTCTTCATGAATCAATGGCAAACTTCATAATATCATCAAGAATACTATGAAGAACTTGAGAGGAAAAGTCAAACAGTCAAAGTCATTATAAATCTCTCAAAATATGTATGATTTATAAATGAGCTCACTTCTACTTCAATTACACTATAATACAAAGTATTTATAGGGTCAAACAATAAACCCTCTAGTGAAAGTCAACAAGACTAACAAAGTCAAACACGCTAATATTACAATTATAAACTTTCAAGATGAATACAATTTATCACTAAAATTCAATCCCAACAGTCTTCTGTCCATAGGTGGGTTAGAATCTCTCTCTTCTAGAGTCTCTTTTGTTGTCCTTTTCAAAGGGTCTCTTGACGAACTTCTTCTGGAACTGTTTAGTAATCAGGGCAAGAGTTTTGGCAAACACTCTGAAATCATCATCAGAACCTAAGGTTTCTTCTTCTGATTCAGATTCTATGATTAAATCCTTCTTTCTCTTCTTTTTGTGGTGTTCTTTGGAGGGGCCTCTAGTAACCTCCTTTTCTTCAGATATCAAATCTAGAGGTCCTCCGATAGACACCTTCCTTTTCAGAATATATTGCTCTTGAGCAGCAAGTGTTCCATAAACATCATGAAATGACCAACTGTCTAAGTTTTGGTTTGTTTGTAAAGACATGGATAG
The DNA here is from genome assembly GCF_001531365.2 of Cynara cardunculus var. scolymus. NCBI lineage: Eukaryota > Viridiplantae > Streptophyta > Magnoliopsida > Asterales > Asteraceae > Cynara > Cynara cardunculus. The sequence continues at coordinate 8,050 of NW_020202726.1, forward strand.
TTGAGTCCATTCATCGCCTAGACTTTTCAGGAATAAAACATTGTTTTCCTCTTTAGTTCTTGCAATGTTGTTTCTACGACATTGATTTATCAATGTGTTGAAGTGGTCATATGTCTTCTGAATTGACTCGTCAGGCAATGCTTTGAAATTTGTATATTCATTTTGGCATTGCGCCCTTCGGTTCTTCTTGGTTTTGGCTCCTCTTTCTAGTTGGCTTGGTAGCTCATCCCATATCTCCTTGGCTGTTGTACAAGCATCTAGAGATTGAAAAATCTCATTAGTAATGGCCATAATAAGCAATCTTTTTTCCTTCCTATCAGCTTCTACCCTTTCAATGTCATGTTCATCCCAATTACTTTCATCTTTCACCATATAGTAGGATGCTACTTCTTCTGTGGTGCTTGTTCCAGGGACACTTGGGACTAGGGTCTGGGGTATGTAAGGACCTTCCATGACAGATCTAAGGAGATTCCTGTCTATCCCTTCAAGGAAATTTACCATTCTTATATTGCGGATACTCTTCTCGTTGAAAAGTTTGAGGCTTGGTGAGAGAACCAAAGCTGTATGCAGAATTCCAGTTGGCCATTTGAGAGTTTTCAAAGATAAAATGAGAGAGGAAAAAAATTGTGAGATTTGAATACTTAGATTCAAATTGATCGTTTTGATTGAAAATCAATCAATTGGCTCTGATTCCAATTATTGATCCCAGATCTCTCAATGTAACACGAAGATTTATGTTTAAGAACCTAAATCTATCGTATCAATGAAGAAAGTGAAGAACAACTTTAATGATATTCAAGAAAGTATGAAGCTTTCAAGTAATTTTACTATATTGAATCACGAGAAGAATTCTTTTGATACAAGATAGATGAATGTTATTTATACTAGCAATCTAGTCTAAGAGATAACAATCTAGTATGAGATACCTATGAGATAAACAAGGAGAAGATATCTATCTAGAAAGGTGGGAGTTATCTCTAACTACCTGGCGTAATAAAATTCAAGCTGGTGATGAGTCATCTCCAGCTGTCTCTAGGTAGTGTGTTCAATCAGGATTCTTTGCATATCTGCTTGACTAGAGTATATCTGATTGAACTGTGACACTTGACGATTCTTTTAGTTGCTGTAAACTGGAGGGGTTATGGAGTTGCTAGTTCATCGACCTGATGAACTTCTTCATAAGTAGATGATTATCAAGTTAAGTGCTTCATGTCTTCATAGCACCTCTGGACCTTTCATTACGTCTGTGGTTTGTCTTCAGCACTTAGAATCTTCTCAACGACAACAGACCGAGGACAGCCTAAAGCTGGCCAAGTCTCTTGCTGCTCAAGTTCTTCCAAAAAAAAAGTTTAAAAAGATGGTGAACGCTGTCAATGCCCAAGCTAAGTTGTTTTCCATTACAGAAGTTGAACATGAAAAGGCAATGAAGTTGAACGACCGAGACAGAAAATGGAGCAAAGATCATCTGAATAAGAGAATAAGTCCCCATTGCATCACAAACATCACAATCAATGGACAGATGAAAGATGGTGGAATACTCGTTGTTAGCTCTAATATTCACTTAATGTAAAAGTATGAAAAAGTATTCTGCAAGTGTTGACAGAAGGGTATCTTCCACATAAGACAACAGAGGACTAGCATCAGAAGCTGTTTCATCGTGCAAGTCAAGAATGACAGAACCTCTGATGTCTCTCACAGAGGTTCTGGAAAATGGTCCTCTGGCAATAAGATCA